>NW_011385375.1:0-851 GCF_000754665.1 Bison bison bison
GCATCAATTCTTCGGCACTCAGCTTTCTTCACAGTCCAACTCTCAAAATCCATACATGACCACAGGAAAAACCATAGCCTTGACTAGACGGACCTTTGTTGGCAAAGTAATGTCTCTCCTTTTGAATATGCTATCTAGGTTGCTCATAACTTTTCTTCCAAGGAGTAAGCGTCTTTTAATTTCATGGCTGCAGTCACCATCTGCAGCTGACTCTAGAGTTAGAGTTTTCTGAGTTTGTCAAGACTGTGGCAACAGCCACTTAATAAGTTTCTTATCAAGACTCTTGTTTCAACCACATTTTCCACCTACTTTAAGCCTGTACAGTTAAAAATAAAACATTATAGAGTGGTGATATATGTATCCTTAAGGCTAATTCATGTTGTTGTATGGCAGAAACCAATACAACACTGTAAATCAATTACCCTCCAATTAAAAATCAAGTACAGAGTGGTGAAAGTATTCGGCATGATCCTATGTGACATTGTCATTTATGAAACCTGACAGTAGGCCTTGGTAAAACCCATAGAACTGTTCCACACAATGAGGAAATTGAAATGTGAACTTTGGACCTTAGCGATGATAGTGATCAATAGTAGTTTATAGATTATAAAAAATGCACCGCATAGTGCAGGAAGTTACTAGCAGGGGAAAGTGTGGGGAAGGAGGGAACCAGGGATTTAAAGTCATCTGCTGTACTTTCTGTGGGATTTTTCTGTAAGCCTAGAAACTGCTCTAACAGATACCACTCCCCTTTGCAAATTAAACACTCAAGTAACCTTTCCCCAGAACAGCTTGACATCAGGGTCCTACCAGAGGCTTTTTGACCTTGTCCTTTTGGGGGCTATGGCTCC
>NW_011385376.1:0-770 GCF_000754665.1 Bison bison bison
CTTAAAGCAAAGAAACCCCATATATAAGGGATTTTTAGGCCTTGAGGATCAAAATTATCCCAGGTTTTCAAGATATTATTCAAGGGGGGTGGGTTCTGGACTGTTAGGCCCCATCTGTAAGAGAGAAAAAAGCAGTGCCCAGTGCCATGGCTTTTTTCTACCAGAGGTGTCTGCCCCTGCTCTAGACGGGGTTGGAGACTGATTTTCCACCTAAGCTTCCTTCCCTGGCCAGAGCTAACCTGTCTCTTACAGGTGAAGGTGTCCTACTCCCAACCCCCCTTGTTCTACCACCCAGGCATGGTGGAGATGCACCAGGGTTAGACCTGATGGCATCCCAGATTGATGTCCAGGTCCTCACCATTAAAACCTTGGTTTGATTTCCCTTTTATTCCGGCACCACCTGGGGTGGAACAGAGTAGTTTTCCGGATGCTTGCCGAGCCAAGACCACTAGGGGAAGCACCCAACTTCTGTGTACCTGTGCACATTCCTCATAACAGTATAAGTGGCAAGTCATAAAGGGATGAACAGAAAACCCAGACATCCTCCTGAGAGTGGCCACACGAGTCTATTTAATAACAAAGGAGACGATGGAGGGCCCGCCTGCGAGGAAAAACTAATCCTTCATATTCATGGAGTGCCAACATCATCCTTTTTATTCCTGTCCATCAGACTGTACAAAAAGAATACCTAAGGAGTTGAGACAAGAGCCACTGGAGGGCTTCGTCTGCTCTGCTAAGAGCTAGCGTTACTAAGGGAAGAAGCCCAATGC
>NW_011385377.1:0-642 GCF_000754665.1 Bison bison bison
CCCACGCATCAGAGTCTTTTCCAATGAGTCAACTCTTCGAATGAGGTGGCCAAAGTACTGAGTTTCAGCTTTAGCATCATCCTTCAAGAAATCCAGGGCTGATCTCCTTCAGAATGGACTGGTTGGATCTCCTTGTAGTCCAAGGGACTCTCAAGAGTCTTCTCCAACACCACACTTCAAAAGCATCAATTCTTTGGCACTCAACCTTCTTCACAGTCCAACTCTCACATCCATACATGACCACAGGAAAAACCATAGCCTTGACTAGATGAACCTTTGTTGGCAAAGTAATGTCTCTGCTTTTGAATATGCTATCTAGGTTGGTCATAACTTTCCTTCCAAGGAGTAAGCGTCTTTTAATTTCACACCTGCAGTCACCATCTGTAGTGATTTTAGAGCCCAGAAAAATAAAGTCTGACACTGTTTCCACTGTTTGCCCATCTATTTCCCATGAAGTGATGGGACGAGATGCCATGATCTTCGTTTTCTGAATGTTGAGCTTTAAGCCAACTTTTTCACTCTCCTCTTTCACTTTCATCAAGAGGCTTTTGAGTTCCACTTCACTTTCTGCCATAAGGGTGGTGTCATCTGCATATCTGAGGTTATTGATATTTCTCCCAGCAATCTTGATTCCAGCTTGTG
>NW_011385378.1:0-912 GCF_000754665.1 Bison bison bison
GCACCTCAGGATGAGGCCGGTCTCACGACGACATTCCAGACGTGGCCTCGTGGGTGCTTCCACATTGCGAAGCACCCCGATTTCCCGGTCCCCTCTTGATAAGAACCCGATGCCCGGACACCTCTCCGAACTCCACCCTGTGAATGAAGTCAACACGAAGGGGCAGCGACTCGCCCGTGCATCGTCCGGAAAAAAACCCCAGGTTCCAAATCCAGCTCGACTAGTGGCCTCTCTCCTCGGGGACACCTCGAGAGACAAGCTGTGTTCCACGCCTCAACCCAAGACGAGGCCTGACTCTCCTGTCCCCAGTCTGCAGGGACCCTGCGATCGGAGTCTGAAATCAGAGGAACCCTGAGGTTCCTGCCTCAACTGGAGATGAGGCCCTCTTCCAATGCACCAAACCCAGGGGAGTCCCGAGAGGCCCCTCCCACCTCCAGTTTCCCTGACTTCTCAGAGCCACCATCAGAAGCCCCTGAGGTCACCTGCACAAGTCGAGGGAAGCCAGGGTTTCCTGCCTCAACCCGAGAAAGACCTCGAGAGACCTTCTTCAACACGTCTCGAGGCCAGATTCCCCTACCATGACTCGAGAGCAATGACGCGCTCCCCCTCGCCACTCGCATGGAGACCCGACTTCCCTGGCGCCCCACGAGAGGCTCACTGACCTCGCCGTCGTACCTCGTGAGAAACCGCACCCTGGGGCCGCCGCTCGAGAACCACCCCGAGACTCCCCCGTCATCGCGGAGATGAGGGCCTTCGTCTCCTGCATGGCCTAGAGGCCAATCTCGCGACCTGTCTCCAAACGCCTCAGGAGGCTTGACTCCCTTTAATCCACCCAGTGAGCTCCAAGAGATACCCGTCGCGACTCGAGAGCAGAGCGGGGTTCTTTGCTTCCACTCGAGATGAATGCCTGTC
>NW_011385378.1:3770-4331 GCF_000754665.1 Bison bison bison
GGAGGTCGAAAACGGTACTTGGCACCCTTGATGCGCCCCCACAAAGTTCCCCGGCATCCCGGTCTCCCAGGAGAGGAACACCAAGGTTTTCCGGCACCACTTCCTCTGAGCCCCTTCTACCCTCCTGATCTCGACAGGAGGGTCGACTCCCCTGCTTTGTCTGGAAGGGGTTCCCGACCTTCCGGTCGCACCTCAGGATGAGGCCGGTCTCACGACGACATTCCAGACGTGGCCTCGTGGGTGCTTCCACATTGCGAAGCACCCCGATTTCCCGGTCCCCTCTTGATAAGAACCCGATGCCCGGACACCTCTCCGAACTCCCGCCCTGTGAATGAAGTCAACACGAAGGGGCAGTGACTCGCCCGTGCATCGAACCGGAAAAAAACCCCAGGTTACCAAATCCAGCTCGACAAGTGGCCTCTCTCCCCGGGGACACCTCGAGAGGCAAGCCGAGTTCCACGCCTCAACCCAAGACGAGGCCTGACTCTCCTGTCCCCAGTCTGCAGGGACCCTGCGATCAGAGTCTGAAATCAGAGGAACCCTGAGGTTCCTGCCTCAACT
>NW_011385379.1:0-1065 GCF_000754665.1 Bison bison bison
AACGGTAAAAGCTATCACTTTAACAGAACTTACTCCAAAAGTACTGTGCCAAATACTTTATAAATGCTTCATTTTGTATCAACACTTCATTTTGTATCTTCCAAAGTGTTAACTCTATTTTACAAGCAAAGTGACAATGGGAAGAAAATCCAAGTAACTTGACCAAAGTAATACAGGTAGAAAGTGGTAGCTGCTGCTGCTGCAGTTTATACAATTCCAAAGCTTTTACCTCTTGTTGTCACAGTTTACTGCCCCCTAATTCCTATCTGGTAAACATATCTTTGTCCACACTTCTAAAACCACTGTCGAAATACATACAAAATTATTTAAACCTATTATTAACTGTATCCATTAATTTGTCATAGCTTCTAAAGTAAAATAATTAAAAAGTGCCTAAAGATGGTAACAACAACCCTGTATGCGAGACAGCAGAAGAGACACAGATGTATAGAACAGTTTTTTGGACTCTGTGGGAGAGGGAGGGGGGATGATTTGGGAAAATGGCATTAAAACATGTATAATATCATATAAGAAACGAATCGCCAGTCCGGGTTCGATGCGGGATACAGGAAGCTTGGGGCTGGTGCACTGGGATGACCCAGAGGGATGGTATGGGGAGGGAGGTGGGAGGGGGATTCAGGATGGGGAACACGTGTATACCCGTGATGGATGCATGTTGATGTATGGCAAAACCAATACAATATTGTAAAAGTAAAAAATAATAATAATAAAAATAAATAAATAAATAAAAAGTGCCTAAAGAATTATCATTAGAAAATTCAAGTTAAGGCAACAGATTTTCATGACGTATTGAGAGGTCAAGAACAGATAATTCACACAACAAAACCTCTATCACTGCTTGGGAGTTACTGTTCTTAAATTGATGTAAAGATAGTAAGACCAGGATACCATCTTAAGTATTTAAGACAATGTAAAAATACTGTAAACCCACCAGCCTCAAGGTTGAACCAAAGCACCCATTTTCAAAATCATGTTACCTTCAATATTTACTAAGTGAATTATGAATATTATTATTATAGTCTGCTCTTTAAAAGTCTTATGATC
>NW_011385380.1:0-880 GCF_000754665.1 Bison bison bison
CGTTCTCACGGGCAGCTCCCCGCACACTTAAAAAATCTTTGGTGAACTAAATGGAAGCAATTTGGGTCATGCAGAGGTGATGGACGTCTTTTCCAAGGAGTTTGGAAGTGAGGGGAAGGGAGACAGAACGTTTTGTAAGAGAAATGGAGAGTGGGGTGATAACATGAGCAATTGCTGGAACTTGGACATTTTATTTTTAGGAATATAGAGGAAAGAGAGCCAGAAGAAATATATAAACTGTGGTTGGAAGTTGGAAAGGTGTAACTAACAAGAGTCCAAGACCATAGAAAATAGCAGCGTCAAGGACCTAGATGGAGAAAAGCCTTAACAGAGACCATTCTTCTTGGGAAATGAAAACGTGCAAGAAAGAAGTGAGAGTATAGAATTCTTATTTTTTAATGAAACATTAAGTGAGGACAGCTGCAAAGGGTTCCTGGACCAAGTATCAGCGTGTGTGCGTGTGTGTGTGGTGGGGGGCTTCAGTACAGCAACAAGCTAATTTTGTGATGCCAACAGTATCCTAGAATTCAACTCAATTCTGACACTACCTTCCCAGAAATAGAGTCAGATTCCATAGGTGAAGGAATCTTATATAAGGCCACCCTTCATTTCCAACACCAGTGTCAAGCCCAAGTTGTTTCCCTGTGCTGCTGACTTACTGGCTGCAAACCAGAGGTTCTCACAGCCTCCTTCTTGGTTTGATTAATTTGCTGGAACAACTAATGGAACTCAGGAAAGCGTGTTTACTCACTAATTACCCACTTATTATAAAAGACTATTAAAGAATATGAATAAATCGCCAGATGAAGAGATGCGTAGCGTGAGTCCTGGACAAAGAAGCTCTGTGTGGCACGCAAGGTATTCTGGTTTCCCTACACAG
>NW_011385381.1:0-697 GCF_000754665.1 Bison bison bison
ACACTGTCGTCACTTAGTTTAGCACAGGATAGAAACTCGGGTAACCCAAACACCTGGAGAAACGATTGTATGTTCAGTTCAGTTCAGTGGCTCAGTCGTGTCTGACTCTTTGGGACCCCGTGGCCTGCAGGACGCTGGGCTTCCGTGTCCATCACCAACTCCAGGGGCTTGCTCAAACTCATGTCCATCGAATCAGTGATGCCATCCAACCATCTTAGCCTCTGTCGTCCCCTTCTCCTCTGCCTTCAATCAAGACTCTCATAGGCAGATATTGTAGAGCGTAATTCGTGTTCATAGTTTATCTAAAAGCTCATATCACATTTAATTTTTCGTTTTGTTCCTGTTCTTTCCAGGTACTTTCTTGTTGACAAGCTTGTGACAGATATAACGATATAGCAATTTTTACCTAGAACAAACCGAGGCACTATGAACATTTTGTGCTTCATGTTGATGACTCTTAGACATGTCTACAGTAGAGGAGCAAAAACAAACTACTAGATATTTCATATTGACTAGTTCCCAGTTCACGGGACTCTGACATTCCCTGAGGTCAAAGTTTTCTTGTATTGGAAGCAGTTGGGTTTGCAAGGGCTGCCTTGTCTTGAGACCATTGAAATAAGAACTCAGAACTTGAGCAGTATTATACAAAAATCACAAGGCTCACACTGACACAGACATCAATCCAGACAGACAAGAC
>NW_011385382.1:0-856 GCF_000754665.1 Bison bison bison
GGGTCATTTATTTTTCTGGAATTGCACTGCAGGAGTTGCTTCTATATTTTTGAGATTAGTTGTTTGTCAGTTGCTTCATTTGCTATTATTTTCTCCCATTCAAGGCTGTCTTTTCACCTTGCTAATAGTTTCCTTTGTTCTGCAGAATTCTGCAGGTTTTAAGTTTAATTAGGTCCCATTTGTTTATTTTTGTTTTTATTTCCAAAATTCTGGGAGGTGGGTCATGAGAGGATCCTGCTGTGATTTATGTCGGAGAGTGTTTTGCCTATGTTCTCCTCTAGAAGTTTTATAGTTTCTGATCTTACATTTAGATCTTTAATCCATTTTGTGTCTTTTTGTGTGTAGGGTGTTAGAAAGTGTTCTAATTTCATTCTTTTATAAGTAGTTGGTTGACCAGTTTTCCCAGCACCACTTGTTAAAGAGATTGCCTTTAATCCATTTTATATTCTTGCCTCCTTTGTCAAAGATAAGGTGTCCATAGCTGTGTGGATTTATCTCTGGGCTTTTTATTTTGTTCCATTAATCTATATTTCTGTCTTTGTGCCAGTACCATACTGTCTTGATGACTGTGTCTTTGTAGTAGAGCCTGAAGTCAGGCAGGTTGATTCCTCCAGTTCCATTCTTCTTTCTCAATATTGCTTTGGCTATTCCAGTTTTTTTGTATTTCCATATAAATTGTGAAATATTATTTGTTCTAGCTCTGTGAAAAATACTGTTGTTAGCTTTATAGGGGTAGCAGTGCTTTTAGAATGTGGTGAGCTATTCTGTTTCAGGATTTCGGTTGGAAAATCCTGCATTATTATTAGGGCTGTAGTATCTTCTGATACTGAAGGAAAGACTACAAATATTCCAAACT
>NW_011385383.1:0-829 GCF_000754665.1 Bison bison bison
ACGTGGCTGAGCAGGCACTGATATCGTGACTGAGCATGCACTGATCCTGTGCCGGGAGCCGGGGAGGCATTCCACTCTGGACAAAGGTCATGAGGAAGGAGGCTCGGCATACGCAAATGCGGGATCGAGCCTCAGGAGTCCACCCGGATATTCTCGAGCATCTCCCCCCAAAAAAAACCAGAGTCTGCCTAATGTATTGCTTTGTGCTCTCACCTCTGATTTCACTGGGGGCTGGCCCCACCACCATCTCGCTCTCTCTGTCAAAGAGTTAACTTACAGCTCCAATTCATAAAGTTCCTTGTCATTCTTCCCTTTAACTTCCAGCTGAGTCTCCATCTGGAGCGCGGAACCCACCACGCTTACTAATTATGCCTGGGCTGCTAAGACCCAGTCGAGAAGGTGTCTAGGGTGAGGCACATTTCGCTATTCGAGAGGGCACCTGCGGCCTACGTAAGTGGTGCAAACTTCTTGTCTTGAAGTTTGATAGGTCTTCCGCGTAAACCAAGCTACTCAGTCTCTTTTCTCCACCGAAGTTTCCTACTGAGCTCTCCTCATACTATTATTCTTGACATCTCTGATTAGCATATAAATAGTCGCCTAGGCCATTTCTCCTTCGAATACCCTGGATCAGTTGGGGCTGGTCCCCGGCAGGTGGCGACCGAACAGGGACCTCAGGAGGCAATACTCAAAGAGCTGAGCAGACACGAACCACGCAATCAGCAGGCAATAAGCATGGAGCTCAGCAGTGATGAATCATGCTGCTCAACTGGCAATAATCAAGCACGTGACCAGACAGGAATCACGCAGCTCAGCTGGCAATTGTCAAGCA
>NW_011385384.1:0-1133 GCF_000754665.1 Bison bison bison
TTTTTCCTTCTACTAATCCTGGGGTTCTTCATTTCTTCCTTTTCTAGTTGCTTTAAGTGTAGAGTTAGGTTATTTATTTGACTTTTTTCTTGTTTCTTGAGGAATGCCTGTATTGCTATGAACCTTCCCCTTAGCACTGCTTTTACAGTGTCCCACAGGTTTTGGGTTGTTGTGTTTTCATTTTCATTCGTTTCTATGCATATTTTGATTTCTTTTTTAATTTCTTCTGTGATTTGTTGGTTATTCAGCAGCATGTTGTTCAGCCTCCGTATGTTGGAATTTTTAATAGTTTTTCTCCTGTAATTGAGATCTAATCTTACTGCATTGTGGTCAGAAAAGGTGCTTGGAATGATTTCAATTTTTTTTTTTTAATTTACCAAGGCTAGATTTATGGCCCAGGATGTGATCTATCCTGGAGAAAGTTCCATGTGCAGTTGAGAAAAAGATGAAATTCATTGTTTTGGGATAAAATGTCCTATAGATATCAGTTAGGTCTAACTGACCTATTGTATCATTTAAAGTTTGTGTTTCCTTGTTAATTTTCTGTTTAGTTCATCTATCCATAGGTGTGAGTGGGGTATTAAAGTCTCCCACTATTTTTGTGTTATTGTTAATTTCCCCTTTCATACTTGTTAGCATTTGTCCTACGTATTGTAGTGCTCCTATGTTGGGTGCATATATATTTATAATTATTAAATCTTCTTCTTGAATTGATTCTTTGTTCATGATGTAGTGTCCTTCTTTGTCTCTTTTCACAGCCTTTGTTTTAAAGTCTATTTTATCTGATATGAGTATTGCTACTCCTGCTTTCTTTTGGTCTCTGTTTGCATGGAATATCTTTTTCCAGCCTTTCACTTTCTGTCTCTATGTGTCCTTTGTTTCGAGGTGGGTCTCTTGTAGACAACATATATAAGGGTCTTGTTTTTATGTCCATTCAGCCAGTCTTTGTCTTTTGGTTGGGGCATTCAAACCATTTACGTTTAAGGTAATTATTGATAGGTATGATCCCATTGCCATTTACTTTACTGTTTTGGGTTCGAGTTTATACACCCTTTTTGTGTGTCCTGTCTAGAGAAGATCCTTTAGCATTTGTTGGAGAGCTGGTTTGGTGGTGCTGAATTCTCTCAGCTTTC
>NW_011385385.1:0-502 GCF_000754665.1 Bison bison bison
GCATTAATTCTTTTCCCCTAGTGAATATTTTAAAAATATGGCTTTTATCATTCCTTTACTCCTTTTCACCTCCATACTCTGGTACCATAATCCACAAGCCATAAAAATTTCTTGCTTAGATTATTTTAGCCATCTCTAAATTTGTCCCTCTGCTCCATATTTATTCCTTATAATCTCCCTGACCAATTACTTTTTTTTCTTTAAGCCGTCCAATGACTTAAAAGAATAATCAGATCATTATGATAGCCTATGAGGCTCTACTGATTTTATTTTTCTTTTTCTCTCCAATCACATCTCCCCATTATTTCCCCCCAACAAATAAGGAGATGAAAGTCTTATGAAATTGAAAACTGGATCAAGACCCAAAGTTGGTGAAATATAGCATTGTTTATAGGAAGAGTACTCAAGGTAAAATCAGGGTTTTGTGCAAAATCTTTAGGTCAAAGCTTGCCCAGAATGTTTGAGGAATAGTAAAGGAGGTCACTGTGTTTGAGTGCAGCAC
>NW_011385386.1:0-885 GCF_000754665.1 Bison bison bison
ATGTTTTTGATTAAGAGAAACTAACTTATAGAGAAATTTGGCTGAGAATAGACACCTGTTAAGGCCCTTTGTTGTACAGAATGCTGTGCTTTATAAATCATGATGTTGTAATAGAATGGTATCTTCCTGAGTAATAATTTATAGTGTTTCTCTAGTAAATCTTGAATAGCTTATTTATCTTCTGTGGTCAAAAAAATGTTCTGCTTCCAGTCATATGTTCTGTAAATCTTCATGTCACTTACATGTTTGCCATCATTTTTGCTTTACTGTATTTGCCTCTACGGATTCTTGAAATTTTAGCTTCAGAGTCGCAATGAATCTGGTTTCTCTTCATTTCTTTGCATGCATCTATCAGCCTAGTGATTTAAGGAAGCAGTGTCGAAAGGTAAACTATTTAGTAATGTAGCACGCCTTTGTTTCTCTGTGAAGTATTAAAGAGTCCTTATCGTTTAACATGAATGAACACTGTGTGATTATGTCCTGGTGAATAATTGACGTTTTAATGGAAGTGATGAAACTCACCACCACTTAAAATGTGCTGATGGTTCTGTTGGAAATAGGTCATTCGTTGGGACAGTTGTAACAGTGTGCCTTTCTCCCACTTGTTTGCCTTCTGATCATCTCATGCATGTTTATAATAGACATAGTATTATTTCTTATTTTTAAAATGTTCTTTACTTATGTTTTTTGGCCATGCTACACAGCTTATGGGATCTTAGTTCCCCAAGCAGGGATCAGACCAGTGTCCCGGCAGTCAAAGTGCCAAGTCTTAACCTCTGGACCACCATGGAATTTCCGCTTGGTGTTTTCATGTAAGAAATGACTGAATCAGAGCCATAGATGTTAGATTTGCGGGAAGCCAATTTAATGATGGTGGGTAGCAGT
>NW_011385387.1:0-759 GCF_000754665.1 Bison bison bison
GGAGAGAGGTCGCGAGGCTGGCCTCGAGGCTATGCAGGAGACGAAGGCCCTCATCTCCGCGATGACGGGGGAGTCTCGGGGTGGTTCTCGAGCGGCGGCCCCAGGGTGCGGTTTCTCACGAGGTACGACGGCGAGGTCAGTGAGCCTCTCGTGGGGCGCCAGGGAAGTCGGGTCTCCATGCGAGTGGCGAGGGGGAGCGCGTCATTGCTCTCGAGTCATGGTAGGGGAACCTGGCCTCGAGACGTGTTGAAGAAGGTCTCTCGAGGTCTTTCTCGGGTTGAGGCGAGAAACCCTGGCTTCCCTCGATTTGTGCAGGTGACCTCAGGGGGCTTCTCATGGTGGCTCTGAGAAGTCAGGGAAACTGGAGGTGGGAGGGGCCTCTCGGGACTCCCCTGGGTTTGGTTCATTGGAAGAGGGCCTCATCTCCAGTTGAGGCAGGAACCTCAGGGTTCCTCTGATTTCGGACTCCGATCGCAGGGTCCCTGCAGACTGGGGACAGGAGAGTCAGGCCTCGTCTTGGGTTGAGGCATGGAACTCCGCTTGCCTCTCGAGGTGTCCCCGGGGAGAGAGGCCACTTGTCGAGCTGTATTGGACCTGGGGGTTTTTCCGGTCGATGCACGGGCGAGTCACTGCCCCTTCGTGTTGACTTCATTCACAGGGTGGAGTTCGGAGAGGTGTCCGGGCATCGGCTTCTTATCTAGAGGGACCGGGAAATCGGGGTGCTTCGCAATGTGGAAGCACCCGCGAGGCCACGTCTGG
>NW_011385388.1:0-810 GCF_000754665.1 Bison bison bison
TTGGTTGAGTAGGAGCTGGGCGATGATTGTTTCATCCTAACAGTGACATGGTTTGGAAACGGCCTAAGTGCTCCTCAGTGAGGGGTGAAGTACAATCTGTGGACACCCCACCAAGGAACAGCCCGCCCTCCTTCCTGCCACCTTCCCCATCCCCAGGAGCTCATCAGGGGTTCTGCTCATGCCCCCACCCCACCCGACAGCCACACAGGTCCTCCTGGGGTCCCCTCATCAGACAGGGTTATCATCAGGCCCCCATATCACTCAGCTTCCTCTCCTTGAGGACAGCGCATGTTCCTGCCTCTTCAGCCACAAATGTGTTGAGTCTCGTTTGTGCTGGGTGTGGGATTTACAGGGGTAAGTAAAGCAGATGTGGTCTGGAGCACAGTTTAGTGACAAGAGAGAAAAGGAGCAGATTATTAAATGCTATCCCTATTAGTAGTAAATACAATGCTGAGATGGATGGTGCATTGATTATGTACCAGATGCTGTGTGTGCCCCTTACCAAGCAGGTGCTGCCCCCTCCCGATTTACAGAGGACAAAGTGACAGTCACCTGGTTAGGGAGCGGTTAGGGCAGGTTCACACCCACCCCAGTGGGACCAGACACTTTGCCGAGCCCCAGCCACCTCTCTCGTGGATGAAACAGGAATGAGATGGCTCTATGGCATGATGATTCAATGGACATGAGTTGGAGCAAACTCCAGGAGATAGTGAAGGACAGGAAAGCCTGGAGTGCTGCAATCCAAGGAGTGACAAGAGTCGGACACAACTGAGTGACTGAACTAAAAACTGAGTGTGTGCTAACCTGTTT
>NW_011385388.1:4773-5313 GCF_000754665.1 Bison bison bison
CTGCCAGCTTTACGAGAAAGAGGTAGGAGATGACAAGACCACCATCAAATGTGAGCCCTCGAGATCAGATGAGATCAGGTGCGTTCAGGGTGGTATGGCCTTAGAAGGAGGCGGCTGCCGCCGGGGGCCCTAAGAGCCCTGCACTGTGCCTCCCTTTCGCTCTGTCCTGCCGGTCGGGCCAGCAGGCCGCACCTCACCATGGGGGCGCGCGCTATACTTGAGCCGAACGACCCGCGACCAGACTCCGCCGGCCAATGGCGCCACGCTCCCGAACACTGCCACCCCGCGGCCAGCAAACGCCTGGCCAGGTTCGGCAGCCCGGAGGGCTTCCGGGACCCCCAGTGGCATGCCAGGCGTGCGTGCGCACGGGGCCTGGGGGGTGGGCTGAGGGGCGCGGAGGTCTTGGCGCCCTCCATCCCGGGCCTCTCGAGGCCCGGCTGCGCTCGGCGAGCCGGGCCTCCCTCGATCCCGTTTGCTGCCCAGGGCCACGCGGCCCAGATGTTTCTGGCTTTCGGCCCTGCCGCCGCCCGACCCCCGCGG
>NW_011385389.1:0-674 GCF_000754665.1 Bison bison bison
GGCAAGAGGAGCTTGGATGGGTTCAACTCACCTTGACACTTTTTGTGGACCTCAGTTGACAGGAAGTCTTCATCTTTTCCTCCTGGTTGCCTGAAGTCGGCTGTTCCATAAGTGCTCTAGAGCCTTGTGGCTTCTGAGTCTCTTTAGTCATTTTGAAGACTCCCAGTGGTCTGCTCCAGAGCCCCTGAGCACACCTCTATATACCCCTCCCTAGGGTCCACAGCATTATGCTTTAAGAGATCAGCAACTCACTTCCCCAGCCAATGGTGGCCCTGGCTGAGGATTGACATCACAAAGCACAATCCTGATACCTCTCGGGCAGAATGGGGGGGCAACTTAGATGATTTGATGGGGGGGGGGGGAAATGCATCATTTTTAATGGCCCTTAGGAGCCCTCCAAACTCACCTGTCATCCTCATCTCTCTAAGTCAACTCTGTTGTGTCACAAGGCAGGGAGCATGTGTCTCCTCCAAACCTTGACCCACAGCCACAGTATAGAGGCTTTGATTCTGTTCTCTCCCACATTTCACCATCATCTAGATTGTAATATCTTGCCTAAAGTACCTCCATGATAATTAGGCTGTATTGAAGTGTCTGTGGAAATGAGAATCATCCCACTTTCCTCCTACAGTTCAGTTCAGTCTCTCATCATGTCTGACTCTTTGAGAGGTGGT
>NW_011385389.1:4843-5234 GCF_000754665.1 Bison bison bison
CTAAAACCAGCTGGAATATCAGGAAGTTCACAGTTCACGTATTGCTGAAACCTGGCCTGGAGAATTTTGAGCATTACTTTACTAGCATGTGAGGTGAGTGTAACTGTGCAGTACTTTGAGTATTCTTTGGCATTGCCTTTCTTCGGGATTCGAATGAAAACCGACCATTCCAGTCCTGTGGACACAGCTGAGTTTTCCAAATTTGCTGGCATATTGAGTGCAATACTTTCACAGCATCATCTTTCAGGATCTGACATAGCTCAACTGGAATTCCATCACTTCCTCTAGCTTTGTTCGTAGTGCTGCTTTCTAAGGCCCACTTGATTTCACATTCCAGGATGTCTGGCTCTAGGTCGGTGATCACATCATCGTGATTATCTGGATCATGAAG
>NW_011385390.1:0-669 GCF_000754665.1 Bison bison bison
TAGAGCATAGGCTCTAGTTAATTGTGGCATACAGGCTTAGTTTCTCTTAGGCACGTGGGATCTTCCCAGACCAGGGACTGAACCCATGTCTCTAGCATTGGGATTCTTCACCACTGAGCCACCAGGGAAGCCCAATAATTGAACTTTTATCATGATATAACTTCCAATTTACTTCTATGGATTGTAAATATTTGGATCAAACAGTTGAACATAACTTTAAAAGGTGAACAGGTAGAATTATTTCCAAGTTTTTAAATTCTCCAATCACATAGTAAGATTAGCTTCTAAAAATAAAGCCTGAAGATTGAATGCAGTATTTTGGAGGATATTTTAACAATAGATAGATTAGGTAATCTGAAAATGCTCCCAATAAAAATACCAAATTTAAAGCAGAATAAGATTAATATATTTGAAAAAATAATTAGAAATTACAATAAAGTAGAAGAAAATACCTTTTTGGTCACAGATAAAGGTGGCATGTGAAACAGGCTTTCTTGGATTGAGGTTGTAGATAGGTGACGCCTAGGAGAAATTCTGAGAGCTGATTTTGTTGGAGCCCTGGAAAAGGAGGGCCAAGGGAAAAGTAGGAAGTTAGTTGGGTTTAATGGTGATCCAGCTACAGGTTCTTCTGATCATGAGTGTATAGAATCATACTCTCTCTATATTAGG
>NW_011385391.1:0-583 GCF_000754665.1 Bison bison bison
GGAGGGGCCTCTCGGGACTCCACTGGGTTTGGTGCATTGGAAGAGGGCCTCATCTCCAGCTGAGGCAGGAACCTCAGGGTTCCTCTGATTTCAGACTCCGATCGCAGGGTCCCTGCAGACTGGGGACAGGAGAGTCAGGCCTCGTCTTGGGTTGAGGCATGGAACTCCGCTTGCCTCTCGTGGTGTCCCCGGGGAGAGAGGCCACTTGTCGAGCTGTATTTGGCACCTGGGGGTTTTTTCCGGACGATGCACGGGCGAGGCACTGCCCCGTCGTGTTGACTTAATTCACAGGGTGGAGTTCGGAGAGGTGTCCGGGCATCGGCTTCTTATCAAGAGGGGACCGGGAAATCGGGGTGCTTCGCAATGTGGAGGCACCCACGAGGCCACGTCTGGAATGTCGTCGTGAGACCGGCCTCATCCTGAGGTGCGACCGGAAGGTCGGGAACCCCTTCCAGACAAAGCAGGGGAGTCGACCCTCCTGTCGAAATCAGGAGGGTAGAAGGGGCTCAGAGGAAGGGGTGCCAGAAAACCTCGGTGTTCCGCTCCAGGGAGACCGGGAGGCCGGGGAACTTTGTGGGGGCGC
>NW_011385392.1:0-731 GCF_000754665.1 Bison bison bison
CCTGCATGGCCTAGAGGCCAACCTCGCGACCTCTCTCCAAACGCCTCAGGAGGCTTGACTCCCTTTAGTCCACCCAGGGAGCTCCAAGAGATACCCGTCGCGACTCGAGAGCAGAGCGGGGTTCTTTGCTTCCACTCGAGATGAATGCCTGTCTTCCCGGGTGCGTCTGGAATGCAACCCCGAGATCCCGGTCGCCACTGGAGAGGAACATTGGCTTCTGGACACAAGCCCAGATGAGGTCTGTTGGCCCTGCAGTCACTCGAGAGCAATCCCCAGCTTTCCTTCGCAACTCGAATGGAAGATTGGACTTCCCTGGGCCAACACAAGAGGCATCCCGAATTCCCTTCGTAACTCGAGAATCCCGCCGCCACTCGAGTACAACCACGTGGTTCCCCCGTCATCGGAAGATGAAGCCCTTTTCCGCTACGGCGTCTCAGGAGAAGTCCCACGTTAGGAATTGGAGGTCGAAACGGTACTTGGCACCCTTGATGCGCCCCCACAAAGTTCCCCGGCATCCCGGTCTCCCTGGAGAGGAACACCGAGGTTTTCCGGCACCACTTCCTCTGAGCCCCTTCTACCCTCCTGATCTCGACAGGAGGGTCGACTCCCCTGCTTTGTCTGGAAGGGGTTCCCGACCTTCCGGTCGCACCTCAGGATGAGGCCGGTCTCACGACGACATTCCAGACGTGGCCTCGTGGGTGCTTCCACATTGCGAAGCACCCCGATTTCCC
>NW_011385393.1:0-659 GCF_000754665.1 Bison bison bison
GGAAGGGGTTCCCGACCTTCCGGTCGCACCTCAGGATGAGGCCGGTCTCACGACGACATTCCAGACGTGGCCTCGTGGGTGCTTCCACATTGCGAAGCACCCCCGATTTCCCGGTTCCCTCTTGGTAAGAACCCGATGCCCGGACACCTCTCCGAACTCCACCCTGTGAATGAAGTCAACACGAAGGGGCAGTGACTCGCCCGTGCATCGTCCGGAAAAGACCCCCAGGTTCCAAATACCGCTCGACAAGTGGCCTCTCTCCCCGGGGACACCTCGAGAGGCAAGCGGAGTTCCATGCCTCAACCCAAGACGAGGCCTGACTCTCCTGTCCCCAGTCTGCAGGGACCCTGCGATCGGAGTCTGAAATCAGAGGAACCCTGAGGTTCCTGCCTCAACTGGAGATGAGGCCCTCTTCCAATGCACCAAACCCCGTGGAATCCCGAGAGGCCCCCCCCAACTCCCGTTTCCCTGACTTCTCAGAGCCACCATGAGAAGCCCCCTGAGGTCACCTGCACAAGTCGAGGGAAGCCAGGGTTTCCTGCCTCAACCCGAGAAAGACCTCGAGAGACCTTCTTCAACACGTCTCGAGGCCAGGTTCCCCTACCATGACTCGAGAGCAATGACGCGCTCCCCCTCGCCACTCGCATGGAGACCCGACT
>NW_011385394.1:0-1067 GCF_000754665.1 Bison bison bison
CAATTGCCATCTGAGCTGCGTGATTCCTGTCGGCTCATCTGCTTGCAATTGCCAGCTGAGCTGCGGGATTCCTGCCTGGTCACGTGCTTGATTATTGCCAGTTGAGCAGCATGATTCGTCACTGCTGAGCTCCATGCTTATTGCCTGCTGATTGCGTGGTTCGTGTCTGCTCAGCTCTTTGAGTATTGCCTCCTGAGGTCCCTGTTCGGTCGCCACCTGCCGGGGCCCAGCCCCAATTGATCCAGGGTATTCGAAGGAGAGATGGCCTGGGCGACTATTTATATGCTAATCAGAGATGTCAAGGATAATAGTATGAGGAGAGCTCAGTAGGAAAATTCGGTGGAGAAAAGAGACTGAGTAGCTCGGTTTACGAGGAAGACCAATCAATCTTCAAGACAAGAAGTTTGCACCATTTACGTAGGCCGCAGGCGCCCTCTCGAATTGGGAAAGGTGCCTCACCCTAGACACCTTCTCGAGTGGGTCTTAGCTGCCCAGGCATAATTAGTAAGCGTGGTGGGTTCCGCGCTCCAGATGGAGACTCAGCTGGAAGTTAAAGGGAAGGATGACAAGGAACTTTATGAATTGGAGCTGTAAGTTAACTCTTTGACAGAGAGAGCGAGATGGTGGTGGGGGACAGCCCCCAGTGAAATCAGAGGTGAGAGCACAAAGCAATACAGTAGGCAGACTGGTTTTTTTTGGGGGGGAGATGCTCGAGAATATCCGGGTGGACTCCTGAGGTTCGATCCCGCATTTGCGTATGCCGAGCCTCCTTCCTCATGACCTTTGTCCAGAGTGGAATGCCTCCCCGGCTACCGGCACATGAGCAGTGCATGCTCAGTCACGATATCAGTGCCTGCTCAGCCACGTGATCCCTGACGACACAGCCACGTGATCAGCGCCTCTCAGTCACGTGATCACGGTATGATAAACACGTGATCAGTGAACGACCAGCCACGTGATCACTGCATGCGCGGTCAGGTGGTCAGTTCCTGATCAGCCACCTGATCAGTGCGTGCACAGTCCCCTGATCAGCGCCTGTCAGTCACTGGTCACTGCCTGATAAACAC
>NW_011385395.1:0-780 GCF_000754665.1 Bison bison bison
AGAGCCATTAATTTTAGCATCCTCTGTTCATGGTAAAAGACTGGAAAATTTCGAATTCAGCAAGTTCTGTCTTATTTTTTAATAATTTTCTCTTAAATATATATTTTTTAATTTCCCTTTATATTTTTACTATAGGCAGCAAGAAGAAACCAGGAAGCACTTTTGGCTGTTTGGCTGGGAAATCTCCTTAGCTAGATATACTCAATTAATTAAGTACAGGTTTCTCCTTCCTGGTACATTTCTACTTTTCATAAACTACAGATATAGTGGACTTTTCTCTGCACATTCCCCAGGCTCTTTTTTCCTGACCTCTACTTTCTGCCAGACATCCTGGGTGCACCCCTGTGATCCCACTTAGAACGTGTTTGCTCAGTGAGATAACGGAGATCGAATCCCTGGCTTCAGTGCTTCTGCTGGCCAGAGCATATGTACCTTTCTCTAACACCTTTATGTTTTTGCTATCCAACTTCCATCACCTGGCTAGGTCAATTCCGGAAGCTCATACTCACAAGCACACTGGCAGGGGCTTCTATGCCCATGTGTGCACACACATGTGCGTGTACACAGTAACATCCCTGAGAGGAAACGCACACGTGCAAAACTACAAGATTTCTTCTCTAGGAATATGAATTTTGGTAAGTACCTTTGTGCTCACAAACAAAAAGTAACTTTCTTTCCTGGTTGTTTCCTTTCGCTTGTTAATTAATCATGTCACCTTGCTACTTCTAACTCTGTGCTGCTACTGCTGCTAAGTCACTTCAGTCAAGTCTGAGTCTGTGT
>NW_011385396.1:0-886 GCF_000754665.1 Bison bison bison
TTTCCCTCGGAAAGAGCTCTCCCTGCGGGAGGCTTTGGCAGTGTGCACACCCCCAGCCCCTAAGCCCTCTGCAAGGACGCCTGGCTCCTAGGTCCGAAGGGAAGGCGAGAGCTGAGCTGAGGCAGCAGTCAGGCACCGGTCACGTCTCCCACACTCCCGCAGCCTGCTCCTTCCCGGGCGCGAACGCGAGAAGCTGGGCAGGGCTTGGGGAGGCTCGCCCAGGCCAGAGCAGCCTCTCGGCCGGGGCTCTGTGCTATCGCGCCTGGGCGCAGAGCTGGAGCTCCGCCGGTGTGGAAGCTCACTCGGTCCTTCCCAGTAACAGGCTTGCAAGCACCGCGGCAGCCGGCCTCTTCTCTCCCGCGTTCCGGGCATTGGGCTCCAAACCTGGGGCCAAAGTACTGCCCGGAGCTTACTGATCATGGGCTGGTTCCCCGGCGCTGCGGCTGTGCTAGGGAGCCCAAAAGCACAGGGGAAGCCCGCACAGCACATCCACCTGCCTCTAGGCGGGAGGGCAGCTCCAGGGAAGGCCCGGTCTGGCAGGCGCTTTCTGGGCACACACGGAGCAACACTCTGGCTGTGGAGCTGCCTCCCCAAGCCAGGGGCACCGGGACCCTGATTCCCTCCGTGCGGCGCTTAGTGTGGGCGGGGAAGCACCAGCTTGGGAATGCAGCCTGGGGCGCTTCCTTTCCCTCGGAAAGAGCTCTCCCTGCGGTAGGCTTTGGCAGTGTGCACACCCCCAGCCCCTAAGCCCTCTGCAAGGACGCCTGGCTCCTAGGTCCGAAGGGAACGGCGAGAGCTGAGCTGAGGCAGGCAGTCAGGCACCGGTCACGTCTCCCAACTCCCCGCAGCCTGCCTCCTTCCCGGGCCGAACGCTAGAAGCTGGGCA
>NW_011385397.1:0-693 GCF_000754665.1 Bison bison bison
GTATTACGTGTAAACATCGTTGTATTAAATTTGCTTCCTGAATAATTGAACCTCTCATAGATTAAGAAGTGAAATATCCACCCAGACTTTCATAAATGAAATGGAGAGATATCCGTAATTCATAAAGAAGCATTTAATTTTCCTAAGGGGATATAGAAAATTCCATATTTCAGGTACAAAAATCTCCTCCTGATTGACATATATGAGACAGAGTTTTTGCTGGTTTTCAGTTGACTGGCCAGTTCCAACACTGTAACACCGTGGACAGCATCACTGCAGCCTTCCCAACCCTTCCCTGTTTCCAACACTTTGCTCAGACTCACCTTTGTTGAGTCAAGAGATTCCAGGATGGACGTCCAAGCAACTCAACTTCTGTTGCCTTCTTCTCCTTCACTCAGTCTTTCCCACGTTAGAGCCAATAATGTTTCATGAGAAGTTAGAGTGGCAGTCTTTTCTCATGAGTCCTTTAGCCAAAATATTGGAGCTTGAGCTTCGGCATCAGGCCTTCCAATGAACATTTACAGTTAGTTTCTTTTAGGATTGACTGGGTTGAACTCCTGCTGTTCAAAGGACTCTCAGTAGTTGCCTTCAGGACAGGGTTCAAACCTCAGTTTTGATACTCAGGCTTCTTTATAGTCGAACTCTCACATTCATACATCGGCTCAGATCAGTTCAGTTCATTCTCGCAATCAT
>NW_011385398.1:0-728 GCF_000754665.1 Bison bison bison
GTGCAAGGCTGTGGAGAATGACAGCCAAGCTCTGGTGAATCAGTGTGCGTGGCTGTGAAGGAATTGTGGACTGAACTGAATTTTTCCACTAAATATTTTCTTTGCAATTTCTCCATTGAATTTATCCTAAGAATAATATATACTTTTTTGATCTATATAAGGATTTTCTTCGAAATATCCAAGGAAGCATATTTTCAGCCAGTCTCTATGATAAATGGCTTGATGTTATTGATCAAGGGAACGAGGACGACAAAATAAAGGCGACCCAGAGGTAATGATGCCATAATTACTCAACTCTGAGAAAATACAACCAACATACTCTTAGGAAATATTAGCTTATACTTTACAGCTGTGTCCTCTAAAATAATGACCAGTATCACGGGGTTTCACTTGATCATGCCCATGGAAGCTAGTTTGAAGAGAGATGCATGCCTTATTGGTGACACTGTAATTGGTGTTTTTCTCCTAATCTCATTAACATGGACTGCTTGACCATTTTACACCTTTCTGAATACATGAAACTGTTGGAGATGAAATCCACTGGTCTAAAATGAGATGATAAAGAACCAATCCGCCAGTGGTATGATCTTAAATACAAACACATAACTAACCAGAGTAGGTCTTACCTGGTTCAGGAATTAAATTCAGTGAAACATTTTTGATGCTTTCATGCCTGGAACTGTGAGAATGGACTGTGTACATGGTATAAAAAGAGTACTTTGTTCTCT
>NW_011385399.1:0-832 GCF_000754665.1 Bison bison bison
CAATAAGCAGTGATTACTATGGGGGGAGGGGTGGGGGGGCATCTGCAGGAACAGAGTAGAGGCAGAAAGTCATGGCTGTGGCCCTGCTGATACTGAGGCAGATCTTAGACTTCAGAATGAAGATGGGAGGTAGGCAGGTGGAGATGAAAGTATCAAGTTATATCTCTGAGCACCATTCCCTTTACAAAATTAGTTCTCTGAAAGCAAAAAGTATTAAGATCCTCCATGTAGTCAAAAATCTGTGTACACTTTTACAGTGAGCCCTCTATAACCTCGGTTTAATGTCTGTGGATTCAAAAACCATGGGACATGCCATAGTATATATTTATTGAAAAAAATACAGGTGTAAGTGGACCTGTGCAGTTCAAATCTGTGTGGTTTGAGGGGTAACTGTGTTTGTAATGCATTTTGCTTATCCATTGCCCATGGATGAACGTTTGGGTTGCATCTCCCTTTTGTCTGTTGTGAATGGTGCTGGTATGAATATTCGTGTACAAGTATCTGTTGGAGTCCCTCCTGGCAATTCTTTTGGGTTTAGACCTAGAGTAGTTTTGTTTCAGGAAGGAGGACCCCTTCCAGGGCCCGAAGCTGGGCTCTTGTCTAACACTCAGAAATGAATTGTCCAAGGAGACACATGTGCTGACAAATCAAGAGATTTTATTGGGAAAGGGCACCCGGGTGGAGAGCAGTAGGGTAAGGGAACCCAGGAGAACTCCTCTGCCGCATGGCTCGCAGTCTTGGGGTTTATGGTGATGGGATTAGTTTCCGGGTGGTCTTTGGCCAATCATTCTAATTCAGAGTCTTTCCTGGTGGTGCACGCATCGCTCAGCCA
>NW_011385400.1:0-840 GCF_000754665.1 Bison bison bison
ATTGTAATTCCATATAATAAGGAACAACTTGATGCTCTTCTAATGTTTGATGAGGACTGGCAGATTGCCGTAGGAAACTATTTTGGTCAAAATTTTTGCATCATTTACCTTCGCATGTTTTGCTGAATTTTATATCCAGACATCCAGTTATTTTCCCTGTCAGATGTAAACAATCTCCTATTCCAAATGCTCAGATAGTTTTTACTGACGGGTCAGCAAATGATAAAGCCTCCATAGTCACTAAAAAATCACCAAAAGGTTTTAGAAACACGGGAAACTTCAGCTCAAAGAGCTGAAATAACAGCAGTCATAGAGGCTTTTGCTGTGTTTGGAGATGAGGAATTTAACCTTATTCTGATTCTCAGTATATTGTCAGGTTGTTTCCACACATTGAAACTGTGGTTTTTGCCTAAAAATAAACTACCATATTCATTTGTTAACTAAATTACAGCAACAAATTTGGAAAAGAAATAAAATATTTTTCACTGGACACATTCAGGCTCATTCCGGATTGCCTGGCCCTTTAAATGCCTTTAATGACTTGGCTGACTTGTTAACCAGAAATACAGTGGCTACTGTGATTGAGGAGGCCAGAGCCTCTCACTTACTCATCATCAAAATGCTACTGCTTAAGATATCAATTCCAAATTCCCAGAGAGACTACTCCGAGAGATTGTGCGCTCTTGCTTACACTGCCCCACTGTTTATAATAGTCTACCTATGGGAGTTAACCCTCGCGGTCTCAAACCTAACGTACTCTGGCAAATGGATGTAACTCATGTCTCTTCATTTGGAAAACTTTTCTTTGTTCATGTAACTATAGATACTTTTTCTCATGTC
>NW_011385401.1:0-537 GCF_000754665.1 Bison bison bison
AAAATGTTCTCTAGGAGTCCCTAGAAAATATAAACACTCAGAACAATATTCACCCATAAACCACAATGAGGAGGAAGTTCCATCTCAGGCGCAGAAAAGGTTTCTCTGGAGGAAACATGGCAAGCCATTAACAACGATGAAGTCTGTAGAGAGAAGCTCGACTTCAGGCGGGGGTTCGGGTCAGGGGGACACAACTCACTCTATTGCCCTCACTCCTCTCGTTGCTTTAAACGGCCTCCATGGAGCTCACCTGCATTCCTGGGCATTCCTCACATTCATTCCTCTACAGCCCACTTCACTTGCTCATGGGGTAAACCAAGTCAAACGGGCCAAGTTTCCGAGTCACTCGACTCAACCTGGAAGCTCTGTGCTGTCGGCCATGGCAGTCACTCGCCTCGTGCAGCCCCTGAGCACGTGAGACAGGCTGGTGCAACACTAGATGTGGAAATCACACAGAAGATTTCAAGACTCACAGTGAAAGAAGGATGTCAAGGAGCCCATTGGGTTTTAGGAAATTTTTGATTGTGTAGGTGGCTC
>NW_011385402.1:0-697 GCF_000754665.1 Bison bison bison
CCCCTGTGCGTGTGGCTCTCCGGACTCAACACCAACTCCAATGAAATAGGCCCTGAAAAAAGATCTCCAAGAACCGCTTTTCCCCCAGGCAGGAAGCGGAGTTCGCAGAAAGCAGAAAAAGCAAGCCTCTTAAGGACAGGTAGAGGCAGCCAACCGGCCTGTGTTTGGAAGCCTCTATTTGGAAGGAATGTGTTAGCTTCTCCAAAAGAAGACGTCCAGATCTGCTCAAAAGACGGAAATTCCAGAGGCAGGTTGGAGGTTCCTGACGGCCCTTTGCCAGCCTTGCAAAGACATTCCTAGATTCTAGCGTTATTTTCCATGAAGCAGCAGGCTTCGGGAATATGTCAAACTTGACTGGCACCTTGCCGACCTCAGCTCAGCAATTGCCTTTCCATTCAAACTAGGAAAAGGGCCTACTTGGTGAAGGGTAAGGGTCTGTTTCTTTCCAAACTGCCAAGAGCTTCAGCAATGAGACCTTTGTCAAGGTGAGGGAAGCGTGAACGGATGGATTCTCAAGCAGGTGCTTTGGCACAAAGCATCAGCATCCCACGGACAGAATCAGGCTCCCTTTGCCCCTATGTTGGGTGTGTAGCTTCACACACAGAGGTGTCCCTATAGGAGCCAAGAATGTTCCTGAGAGATGAGCTTCACTAGAGCTCTCCTACAGAGCATAGACCTGTCCATGCCGTATGGCATT
>NW_011385403.1:0-1010 GCF_000754665.1 Bison bison bison
GGAGACACCAGTGGTGCTCAGCTCCGAGGTGTGGGTCCGAGCCCTTTCTGCTGCGGGTTGTTTGAGACACCTTTAAAAACAATGAGAGCAGTGCAGACAGTGTTCCAGGCAGACTGGTGATTGTGATCCACAGACTTCCCGTGGGAGAGGGAGGTCAGAGCAGGCGTGGGCCGAAGGGGAGGTGGGGTGCCAAGGGGAAAGCAGAGCAGGTGCAGGCCCCGCCCTGGGACCTGAGAGTGGGCTCCAGAGGGACCCTGGATGCCCCAGCCTCAGACAGCCGATCCTGTCCTAGTCAGCTCCACACCCTCGCGTCAGCACTGCCTTCCCCACATATGGGAGTTTTCCAGCTGCTGGGGATGAGCCCTGAGTGTCTGTGGAGCAGCGGGTGGCCTGTTGCTGTTGGAGCCAGAGGGCAGTGCCCTCCGGGGGCCCTTTGCTGTGAAATTGCCAATCTTCCAAATGGACAGGCTCTGGCTCGACTGACAGAGTGAGCTCTCTTTTCTTCTAACAGCGCTGCTCTTTGCCGTGTGTTTCAGCTGACCCCACTTGGGCAGTGCTCTGGACCTCAGGTTCCCTGTGGCAGACTGGTCAGCAGACTACTCAGGAGATCGGGGCAGTGCTACAATGCCCCCAGAAAGGCCAGCTGGCAGCGCTGCACGATGAGCTGTCAGAGGCAAGGACCCCGCGGCCCTCTTCCCGTCCCTGGTGGGCACCTTGTGAGGCACCTGCCCCCTCACACTGTGGTCCTGAGGTGGGTTTGGAACAAAGCGCTGATAGGTCGCTTTATGTCTTCCCATTTTCCTTTTTCTGGCTAAGAGTTTACTTTTAAGGCATGCTTTTTTTTTCTTAAAATAACCAATTTGGATAACTTGTGGCCTAATGTGAGCTCCAGCATGGTACTAATTACCACAGTTTTGAAATCATCCTACGAGTAAATGGATACACATATCCATCAGCTTATAGTGAGAAGAATTCTCATTGGGAGTTTAAGTGCCTTTATCTTTTCACCT
>NW_011385404.1:0-574 GCF_000754665.1 Bison bison bison
ATCCATATCAGTAGCCTGTCTGCTTTCTTTAGATACCTTGCAATATAGCATGTTATTTAAAACTGTTTTTTGGAAACATTCAGGCAAGATTTTCTCTGTCTTTTCAATACAACTTTGAACATGTTTGCAGAAAAATTAAAATGCAATAGTGTTGATTTTTAATATAAAATATGTTGATTTGCCACCATTTTGTAACTTTTGAAAGTTTGTCTTTAAGGCCAAATTCAGCCCTCTAAATGGGAAAATTAGCCTCATTTCTGACCCTAGTTTGATGGAATTTAGTGTAATCATTTACTTCATTCACAGCTTTGGCTTTGCGTGACGTTAGACTAATTTAAAAAAAAAATAGAAATGACCTTCAAAGATGGGGATTTTTCCAGTGTGACTGCTCCATATTTTCCAAAGGGAATTCCAAAAGCAGAGTTTTTACAGCAATAATTCTATTATTAGGTTGAGTATGTAAGTTCCTAAGGCTGCTGCTTTGAAGGGAACAATATTTGTTCAGGTATTTATATTCTGGTACATTTGCTTCCATTCTAACTGTATCTCATGTGCTCATATCTGTCCATTTCCT
>NW_011385405.1:0-634 GCF_000754665.1 Bison bison bison
GTTTCTAATAGCCAGGACATGGAAGCAACCTAGATGACCATCAGCAGATGAATGGGTAAGAAAGCTGTGGTACAAATACACAATGGAGTATTACTCAGCCATTAAAAGAATTCGTTTGAATCAGTTCTAATGAGGTGGATGGAACTGGAGCCTATTATACAGAGTGACATAAGCCAGACAGAAAAACTCCAATACAATATACTAATGCATATATATGGAACTTAGAAAGATGGTAATGATAACCCTGTATGTGAGAGAGCAAAAGAGATACAAATGTATAGAACAGTCTTTTGGGCCCTGTGGGAGAGGGAGGGGGGGGATGATTTGGGAGAATGGCATTGAAACATATATAATATCATATAAGAAAAGAACTGCCAGTCAAGGTTCGATGCAGGATGCAGGATACATGAAGCTTGGGGCTGGAGTACTGGGATGACCCAGAGGGACGGTATGGGGAGGGAGGTGGGAGGGGGATTCAGGGATGGGGAACATGTGTACACCCGTGGCGGATTCATGTTGATGTATGGCAAAACCGTACAATATTGTCAAGTAATTAGCCTCTAATTAAATATAATTTAAATTTAAAAAAGAGTAATGTTGCATAGGAACCTGGAAGGTTATGTCCATGAATTAC
>NW_011385406.1:0-695 GCF_000754665.1 Bison bison bison
CTCTGATTTTACTGGGGGCTGTCTCCCACCACCATCTCGCTCTCTCTGTCAAAGAGTTAACTTACAGCTCCAATTCATAAAGTTCCTGGGCAATTAGGAGTGTTTAAATCCAAACCCCTCCGATGGCTCTCTAACTCGCCTGACAAATTTACCCGGACTCCTACAGCTATGCATATGATTGTTGACAGTCTCCCAGCCTCCAGAGGCACGGGATGCTTAAGATATTCAAATAGCTTAGAGCCTCACAGAGAGTTAGAAACTGTCACAATAAGACTAGTAAAGGATTTCATTGATGAGCCAATGCTTGCTGCCACGTTTTCACATCCCCTGAATTGTATCCTTGAATGTGTATTAATTAATATAATTGGTATGTAGAAAAAATAAGTAGTGGCCTTTGTGTTAGTAACTTTAGACCCTTAAGGTAATACATTCTTTCCTTTGTTGTAAACCCATTACACATCCACCCTATAGGAATGCAATTTTATCTTTGGAAGATGATGCCAAACTTTAAAATAATTACTCTTAGAGAAAATAAGTCTTTGTTGACAAGTCCTTGTCAAGAGTCAGAAAATGTTAGTAGGCCTTCTGGCCAGAAGATGATGTAAATCACCTAAACCATTTGTATACGATAAATTTGCAGGAAAGAAGCCCTGGTTTTTGATAAGAATGAAAGACTGCTGACTTTGCATCCCCTA
>NW_011385407.1:0-777 GCF_000754665.1 Bison bison bison
AACAGTTTGGGCCAGACATGGAACAATGGACTGGGTCCAAATTTGAAAAGGAGTACGTCAAGTCTGTATATTGTCACCCTGCTTATTTTAACTTATATGCAGAGTACATCATGCAAAATGCCTGGCTGATTGAAGCACAAGCTGGAGTCCAGATTGCCAGGAGAAATACCAATAACCTCAGATATGCAGATGACACCACCCTTATGGCAGAAAGCGAAGAAGAACGAAAGAGCCTCTTGATGAAAGTGAAAGAGGAGAGTGAAAAGCTGGCTTAAAACTCAACAGTGAGAAAACAAAAATCATGGCATCTGTTCCCATCACTTTATGGCAAATAAGTGGGGAAACAATGGATACAGTGACAGAATTTACTTTTGGTGCTACAAAATCACTGCAGGTGATGACTGCAGCCATGGAATTAAAAGTTGCTTCCTCTTTGGGAGAAAAGCTATGATCAAACTAGACAGCCTATTAAAAAGTAGAGACATTACTTTTCCTACAAAGTCCATGTAGTCAAAGCTATGGTTTTTACAGTAGTCACGTATGAATGTGAGAGTTGGACTATTAAGAGAGCTGAGCACCAAAGAATTGATGCTTTTGAACTGTGGGTTGAAGAAGACTGTTGAGAGTTCCTTGGACTGCAAGGAGTTCCACCCAGTCCATCCTAAAGGAGATCAGTCCTGGGTGTTCATTGAAAGGACTGATATTGAAGCTGAAACTCCAATACTGTGGCCACCTGATGTGAAGAGCTGACTCTTTTGAGAAGACCCTGATGCTGGG
>NW_011385408.1:0-755 GCF_000754665.1 Bison bison bison
GGGACCCTGGGATCGGAGTCTGAAATCAGAGGAACCCTGAGGTTCCTGCCTCAACTGGAGATGAGGCCCTCTTCCAATGCACCAAACCCAGTGGAGTGCCGAGAGGACCCTCACACCTCCAGTTTCCCTGACTTCTCAGAGCCACCATGAGCAGCCCCCTGAGGTCAACTGCACAAGTCGAGGGACCCCAGGGTGTCCTGCCTCAACCCGAGAAAGACCTCGAGAGACCTTCTTCAACACGTCTCGAGGCCAGATTCCCCTACTATGACTTGAGAGCAATGACGCGCTCCCCGTCGCAATTCGCATGGGGACCCGACTTCCTTGGCGCCCCACGAGAGACTCACTGACCTCGCCGCCGTACCTCGCGAGAAACCGCACACTGGGGCCGCCGCTCGAGAACAACCCCGAGCCTCCCCCGTCATCGCGACTTGAGGGCCTTCGTCTCCTGTATGGCCTAGAAACCAATCTCTCGACCTCTCTCCAAACGCCTCAGGAGGCTTGACTCCCTTTAGTCCACCCAGTGAGCTCCAAGAGATACCCGTCGCGACTCGAGAGCAGAGCGGGGTTTTTGTTTCCACTCGAGATGGATGCCTGTCTCCCCGGGTGCGTTTGGAATGAAACCCCGAGATCCCTTTCGCCCCTGGAAAGGACACTGGCTTCTGGACACAAGGCTAGATGAGGTCTGTTGGCCCTGCAGTCACTCGAGAGCAATCCACAGCTTTCCCTCGCAACTCGAATGGAAGATTGGACTTCCC
>NW_011385409.1:0-1081 GCF_000754665.1 Bison bison bison
GTCTTTTGGTTGGAACATTTAATCTGTTTACATTTAAAGTAATTATCAACCTACCAAAAGTGTTTTTCAGAGAACTAGAACAAATCATTGCACAGTTTGTATGAAGGGGAAAAAACAAAAACAAAAAAATACTCGAATAGCCAAAGCAATATTGAGAAAGAAGAATGGAACTGAAGGAATCAGCCTGCATGACTTCAGGCTATAGTACAAAGCTACAGTTATCAAGACAGTATGTTACTGACACCAAGACAGAAATATAGATCAATGGAACAAAATAGAAAGCCCAGAGATAAATCCACGCACCTATGGTCACTTTATCTTTGACAAAGGACTCAGGAATATACAATGGAGAAAAGACCGATCTCTTTAACAAGTGGCACTGGAAAAACTGGCCAACCACCTGTAAAATAATGATTCTAGAATACTTTCTAATGATACACAAATATAAACTAAATATGGATTAAAGATCTAAATGTAAAGACCAGAAACTGTAAAACTTCTAGGAGGAAAATATAGACAGAACAGTCTCTGACATAAACACAGCAGGACCGTCTATGACTCACCTCCCAGAGTAATGTAAATAAAAGCAAAAAATAAACCAACGGAACGAATCAAATTTAAAAAGCTCCTGAACAATGAAGGAAACAAGGAAGGTGAAAAGACAGTCATCAGAACGGGAGAAAATGATAGTAAATGAAGCAATTGACTAAGTAAAAACTCAAAAATATACAAGAAGCTCATGCAAATCAATACCAGAAAAAATTAATGGCCCAATCAAAAATTAGGCTGAAAAACTCAACAGACAGTTCTCCAAAGAAGACATACAGATGGCTAACAAACACATGAAAAGATGCTCAACATCACTCATTATCAGAGAAATGCAAATCAAAACCACTATGAGATACCATTTCCCACCAGTCAGAATGGCTGCGATCCAAAAGTCTACAAATAATAAATGCTGGAGAGGGTGTGGAGAAAAGGGAACCCTCTTACACTGTTGGTGGGAATGCAAACTAGCACAGCCACTATGGAGAACAGTGTGGAGATTACCTTAAAAAACTGGAAATAGAACTGCCTTATG
>NW_011385410.1:0-767 GCF_000754665.1 Bison bison bison
ACCCGACTTCCCTGGCGCCCCACGAGAGGCTCACTGACCTCGCCGTCGTACCTCGTGAGAAACCGCACCCTGGGGCCGCCGCTCGAGAACCACCCCGAGACTCCCCCGTTATCGCGGAGATGAGGGCCTTCGTCTCCTGCATGGCCTAGAGGCCAACCTCGCGACCTCTCTCCAAACGCCTCAGGAGGCTTGACTCCCTTTAGTCCACCCAGTGAGCTCCAAGAGATACCCGTCGCGACTCGAGAGCAGAGCGGGGTTCTTTGCTTCCACTCGAGATGAATGCCTGTCTCCCCGGGTGCGTCTGGAATGCAACCCTGAGATCCCGGTCTCCCTGGAGAGGAACACCGAGGTTTTCCGGCACCACTTCCTCTGAGCCCCTTCTACCCTCCTGATCTCGACAGGAGGGTCGACTCCCCTGCTTTGTCTGGAAGGGGTTCCCGACCTTCCGGTCGCACCTCTCGATGAGGCCGGTCTCACGACGACATTCCAGACGTGGCCTCGTGGGTGCTTCCACATTGCGAAGCATCCTGATTTCCCAGTCCGCTCTTTATAAGAACCCGATGCCCGGACACCTCTCCGAACTCCACCTTGTGAATGAAGTCAACACGAAGGGGCAGTGCCTCGCCCGTGCGTCGTCCGGAAAAACCCCCAGGTTCCAAATACAGTTTGACAAGTGGCCTCTCTCCCCGGGGACACCTCGAGAGGCAAGCGGAGTTCCATGCCTCAACCCAAGACGAGCCTGACTCTCCTGTCCCCAGTCTGCAGGG
>NW_011385411.1:0-507 GCF_000754665.1 Bison bison bison
TATAAAACATGTGCTCTAAAATATGTTCCTAATATTTTGCCAATAATTTGATTTATTTTGTATGTGACATTTTTGTTTGGGAGAGACATGGGCTTTTTATCACTTCACTTCAATTGCTCTAATTAATTTTGTAACAGAGTTCCAAGCTTTTCTTGCCTCTCAGATCTAGTTTTGGTTGTCCTGGTGTCAATGCCATGTTGATAGGGTCCTCAAACAACCTTCTCCCCCATGTCTTGGTCTTGAAGATAGGTGAAATCCACTCCCTGGGCCCCAGGAATTGAAGTGTCCTGAAGGATTTGTGTGAGGCTCAGGTTGAAGCAGAGGAAATTAGACTCTATGGAGGGAAGGAAATGGTCATTTATGGAGTTATATTAGGCCAGATGCACTTTACATGGTATCTTGTATACGCAAACACAGATTCAAATATTTTCCCCATTATTAATCAATGTAGATTTTGGGCTAAAGCTCTTTTCCATTTTGTCATGAGGCCCTCAAGTCTTTGGATCT
>NW_011385413.1:0-710 GCF_000754665.1 Bison bison bison
AACAAGACCCCTACATATGTTGTCTACAAGAGACCCACCTCAAAACAGGGGACACATACAGACTGAAAGTGAAGGGCTGGAAAAAGATTTTCCATGCAAATAGGGACCAAAAGAAAGCAGGAGTAGCAATACTCATATCAGATAAAATAGACTTTAAAACAAAGGCTGTGAAAAGAGACAAAGAAGGTCACTACATAATGATCAAAGGATCAATCCAAGAAGAAGATATAACAATTATAAATATATATGCACCCAACACGGGAGCACCACAGTACGTAAGACAAATGCTAACAAGTATGAAAGGAGAAATTAACAATAACACAATAATAGTGGGAGACTTTAATACCCCATTACACCTATGGATAGATCAACTAAACAGAAAATTAACAAGGAAACACAAACTTTAAACGATACAATAGACCAGTTAGACCTAATTGATATCTATAGGTCATTTCATCCCAAAACAATGAATTTCACCTTTTTCTCAAGCGCACATGGAACCTTCTCCAGGATAGATCACATGCTGGGCCATAAAGCTAGCCTTGGTAAATTCAAAAAAATAGAAATCATTCCAAGCATTTTTTCTGACCACAATGCAGTAAGATTAGATCTCAATTACAGGAGAAAAACTATTAAAAATTCCAACATATGGAGGCTGAACAACACGCTGCTGAATAACCAACAAATCACAGAAGAAATCAAAAAAGAAA
>NW_011385414.1:0-772 GCF_000754665.1 Bison bison bison
GGCTGATCAGGAACTGACCACCTGACTGCGCATGCAGTGATCACGTGGCTGGTCGTTCACTGATCACGTGTTTATCATACGGTGATCCCGTGACTGAGAGGCGATGATCACGTGACTGTGCCGTCAGTGATCACGTGGCTGAGCAGGCACTGATATCGTGACTGAGCATGCACTGATCATATGCCGGGAGCCGGGGAGGCATTCCACTCTGGACAAAGGTCATGAGGAAGGAGGCTCGGCATACGCTAATGCGGGATCGAGCCTCAGGAGTCCACCCGGATATTCTCGAGCATCTCCCCCCCCAAAAAACCGGAGTCTGCCTACTGTAATGCTTTGTGCTCTCACCTCTGATTTCACTGGGGGCTGTCCCCCACCACCATCTCGCTCTCTCTGCCAAAGGGTTAACTTACAGCTCCAATTCATAAAGTTCCTTGTCATTCTTCCCTTTAACTTCCAGCTGAGTCTCCATCTGGAGCGCAGAACCCACCACGCTTCCTAATTATGCCTGGGCTGCTAAGACCCACTCGAGAACGTGTCTAGGGTGAGGCACCTTCCACTATTCGAGACGGCCCCTGCGGCCTACGTAAGTGGTGCAAACTTCTTGTCTTGAAGTTTGATTGGTCTTCCGCGTAAACCAAGCTACTCAGTCTCTTTTCTCCACCGAATTTTCCTACTGAGCTCTCCTCATACTATTATTCTTGACATCTCTGATTAGCATATAAATAGTCGCCTAGGCCATCTCTCCTTCGAATACCCTGGATCAGTTGGGGCT
>NW_011385415.1:0-584 GCF_000754665.1 Bison bison bison
GAGATTTCATGGTTAAAACTGCTAAGATTTATGGGATTACTTCAGGGTAAGGAAGAGGAATGAATCAGGGATAGCTCCCAAGTTTCTGATTATATCAGTAATCAGATGGTTGATCCAGTCACCAAGAGGAAAGAGAACTGAAATGGAGATGATCCTAAATTCAGTTTTTAATACACCGAGTGTGAAGCGGTATATTATATAGCTGCATAAAGACATTAAGGGAGTCACTCAATATATGAGCCAAGAGTTAGGAGAGGCTTTGGTTAGATATTGGTTCATGAGTCAGATACAAAAGTTGTTACTAGAATTATGTATGTACATGTAAGAGGTCAACTAGAGAGAGATTACTGTTAAGAGGGCCTCAGACTGAGCCCTCAATCTTAGAAACTGAGAATATTTTATTCAGGAATCAGCTAGTTTTTTTTTTTAAAGAGTATAAAAATATTTAGAAATATTGAAGGCTTTGGGTCATCTACGTAGCATAGTCTTCTTTAAAATGTAATATTCTTAGCTTGCAAGCAGTACAAAATAGCCACTTGCTGGATCTGGCCTGTTGGCCTTGCTCACTCCTGGCATATGTGAAC
>NW_011385416.1:0-626 GCF_000754665.1 Bison bison bison
ATGCTTCAGCAATACATGAACCGTAAACTTCAAGATGTTCAAGCTGGTTTTCGAAAAGTCAGAGGAAACAGAGATCAAATGGCCAACATCCACTGGATCATCAATCAAGCAAGGGAATTCCAGAAAAAGATCTACTTTTGCTTTATTGACTATTCCAAAGACTTTGACTGTGTGGATTACAATAAGCGTTGGGAAATTCTGAAAGAGATGGGAATACCAGAGCAGCTGACCTGCCTCTTGAGAAGCCTCTATGCAGGCTGGAAAACAGCAGTTTGAACGGACATGGAATGACTAGCTTCACATAGGATAAGGAATATGTCAAAGTTGTATATTGTCACTCTGCTTATTTAACTTCTATGCTAGAGTACCTCATGAGAAACACTGTGCTGGATGAAGCACAAGCTGGAATCAAGTTTTCCAGGAGAAAATAACCTCAGATATGCAGATGACACCACCCTTATGGCAGAAAGGGAAGAACTGCCAGTCCAGGTTCGATGCGCGATACTGGATGCTTGGGGCTGGAGCACTGGGACGACCCAGAGGGATGGTGTGGGGAGGGAGGAGGGAGGAGGGTTCAGGATGGGGAACACATATATGCCTGTGGCGGATTCATTTTGATATTTGGC
>NW_011385417.1:0-1172 GCF_000754665.1 Bison bison bison
CTTCCACTTTTAGTTCCTTCGGGAACCTCCATATTCTTTTCCATACCGGCTCTACCCACGCCCATTCCTACTCACCGTGGAGGAGAGTTCCCTTTGCTCCACATCTTCTCCAGCATCGGTTATTGACAGACATCGCAGTGAGGCCCAGTCGGACTCATGTGAAGTGGTCCCTCCTTGGAGTTTGGAGTTGAGCCTCTCCAATCATTAGTGACGTGGAGCAAGATGACCTTTTGGAAATGCAGATGCAATGCTGTCACCTCCCTGCTCCAACGGCTCTCGTATTTTCCCAGCATATTGAAGATACGACCACTTCCCTTCAGGCTTGCTCCTCACGTTCTTCTCTGATGTCTTTTGCCTGGAATGCCCTCTGCACTCTTTGGCTTCCATCCCCATAGGGCTATTTTTCGTTTCTTGAATGTCCTAAGTTTCCCTGGTCACATAGCCTTCCAAGATGCTATTTTCCCTGCCTGTAATTCTTCCTGCATCTCAACCCTGGTTTACCTAGGTTCAACCTATGGACCTCAACGAAATGGTGCCTCTGGAAAGCCTTCCCTGTACACCCAGGTTTTGTGGTGAGGGAAGAGGCCCCTCTATAGGTTCTCAAAGGATCTGCCTGTGATGTATCATTAGAGTCGTCTCAGTTGAAAGCAGGAACTCTGTGTCTTCTTCTCTCCGCCTTCTATTCCCTGAAACTTCTTACATGCCTCCTAGCTCATCGTAGGTGCTCAGTATTTACTTAGTGTGTGAAAGACAGAAAAGCTCTTGGAACCCTCAAGGGGTCACTTGGCTCGGCACTTTTGATCTCTTTGTATATTTGGCGAGTCAATTCTTTCCTTTCCTGGGTTGATGGGTACACTATATTCGAGGCACAACCTAAGGCATGAAGACATATCCATACATAGAGGGTCTTGCTTTCAAGGAACTCGTACAGCAGATTTCTACAAGTTAGGGCTTTTCAAATGCTCTAGAAGAATGTGAACGTTCAGTAGGCTCCATTTTCATTTCAAAGAAAGATCGTTTGACTTCCATAGCAAAGGTGGAGACCTTCCAACGTTGAGTCCAATACTTATACCTTGACCATTTCAGGCAAGTCTTGTGGTTCCTTCTGGAGGTGTGTGCTCTTGCAGAAATGTGAAGATCTTCCATCGTCCTCAGACTTTGGTGTCGATTTG
>NW_011385418.1:0-867 GCF_000754665.1 Bison bison bison
TGGATTTGATGTCTGTGTTCAGTGTTGAGCCTTTGTTTGATTTTTTGTATAATAGTTGCTCAAGTTCTGAGTTTCTTATTTCAATGGTCTCAAGACAAGGCAGCCCTTGCAAACCCAACTGCTTCCAATACAAGAAAACTTTGACCTCAGGGAATGTCAGAGTCCCGTGAACTGGGAACTAGTCAATATGAAATATCTAGTAGTTTTGTTTTTTGCTCCTCTACTGTAGACATGTCTAAGAGTCATCAACATGAAGCACAAAATGTTCATAGTGCCTCGGTTTGTTCTAAGGTAAAAATTGCTATATCGTTATATCTGTCACAAGCTTGTCAACAAGAAAGTACCTCGAAAGAACAGGAACAAAACGAAAAATTAAATGTGATATGAGCTTTTAGATAAACTATGAACACTAATTACACTCTGAAATATCTGCCTATGAGAGTCTTGATTGAAGGCAGAGGAGAAGGGTACGACAGAGGCTAAGATGGTTGGATGGCATCACTGATTCGATGGACATGAGTTTGAGCAAGCCCCTGGAGTTGGTGATGGACACGGAAGCCCAGCGTCCTGCAGGCCACGGGGTCCCAAAGAGTCAGACACGACTGAGCCACTGAACTGAACTGAACATACAATCGTTTCTCCAGGTGTTTGGGTTACCCGAGTTTCTATCCTGTGCTAAACTAAGTGACGACAGTGTACTGAAGAGCTGGGTCATTTCCAAATAAATTAAAGTTCTGAAACATTCACGCCTTGAAAGGACCTCCCTTTTACACAGAAACAAAAGAGATTTTTGACTATCCAATAATAGTGTCTGGCACCATCCCTGACATGTGAAAACGTAGAAAGCTAAATTTTTTTTGTTGGTTT
>NW_011385419.1:0-749 GCF_000754665.1 Bison bison bison
TTTAGGTCATCACAGAGCATGGAGGGCAGTTCCCTGTGCTACACAGATAGTTCCCATTAGTTATCAAGGCATTATTTTTAAAAATATGCAAATGGCTACGTAGCCCAGTATCAAAAACAAACAAACAAACAAAAAACACCTTCGTTACAAAACAGGCAGATCTAAATAGTCATTTCCCAAAAGAAATCATACAGATGATGAAAAAACACTTGAAAAGAGGCTACGTTCAGGTTAGTCACTCAGTCGGGTCCGACTCTTTGCCACCCTATGGACTTCAGCAGGCCAGGCCTCACTGTCCATCACCAACTCCCGGAGTCCTCCAAACTTATGTCCATTGAGGCAGTGAAGCCATCCAACTATCTCATCCACTGTCGTCCCCTTCTCTGTCTGCCCTCCATCTTTCCCAGCATCAGGGTCTTTTCAAATGAGTCAGCTCTTCACATCAGGTGGCCAAAATATTGGAGTTTCAGCTTAAAAATCAGTCCTTCCAATGAACACCAGGACTGATCTCCTTTATAATGGACTGATTGGAACTCCCTGGAGCCCATGGGACTCTCAAGAGTCTTCTCCAACACCACAGTTCAAAATCATCACTTCTTCAGTGCTCAGCTTTCTTTACAGTTCAACTCTCACATCCATACAGGACTACTAGAAAAAAAACGTAGCCTTGACTAGATGGACCATCGTTGGCATAGTAATGTCTCTGCTTTTTAATAAGTTGTCTACGTTGATCATAACTTTCCTTTCAA
>NW_011385420.1:0-937 GCF_000754665.1 Bison bison bison
CTTGAGATGAAGGAACTAAGCAGCTGGTTGCGATGGCACCAAGGGGAAAGGTTGCTCTTTGTGTCTGCCCCTCTACTCCTTTCTTCCTGGACGCCTTAGGGTTTTGTCATGGAGATTTGAAATAAAGTAGCACAAAAGTCATATGTGTTGAATCAAGATTTTGCATTTAACCATCTCTCAAAACGGAAGAGAGCTTCACCTGCACATGTTTCTTTCAAAACCGTCAATTGCTTTTCAATTCTGGGGTTTCTCTCTTGCCTTGTTCAGTTAGCCTTAACAGTAAAAATCAACGTAAAACTACATAAAGATTCAAAGATACCAACAAAGGACAGCTTCTGTTTTTGAAATCATCTTTCCATTTAGTAGAACACGAGCTCTATTCTTTGTATTTTGCCTAGGGAATTAGCAATGTCCTGGTTCAGATGGCAAGGCATCCGCGCGCAGGAGACTGGGGTTTGATCCCTGGGTCGGGAAGATCCCGCCGGAGAAGGAAATGGCAACCCACTCCCAGTTATCCTCGCCTGGGAAATGCCACGGACAGAGGAGGCTGATGGGCCGCAGTCCATGGGTTGTATTAAAGTTGGGTCAACCCAGCAACTACGAACACAAGTATTTCCAAAGACCACACTCAAGTGTAGTGTGTGTGTGTGTGTGTGTGTGTATCTCCTCTTGCCGTCTTGGAGTCTGTCTCGGAATCTTCATGTATTTCTGCCTCTGTATCTCCTGACAGCCAGCCGCCGGCCCGTTACGTCTGGCCCCGGCCTCTCCCAGGGCGCTCTGGCTCTGGCTGAGGAGCTTGCGCAGGCCAGCTGTCTCCCTTGGCGTGGGTGTCGTGCGAGTGTCTGTGTGTCTGTCTGTGTGCCTGCCTGTGGCTCGTCTGCTCTCTCAGGAAGGTCGAGGTCTTGGCGGTGGGGACAAAGGGGGGCCTCGGTAGTGC
>NW_011385421.1:0-683 GCF_000754665.1 Bison bison bison
GTCTGATGGGTATACTTCAACACATGCAAAATGTATGTCTATATAAGAATATTGCATCATTGTTTGTAGTAGCAAAAGGTTGGAAACAATGGAAATGTCTGCTAATAGCAGACTGGTTGCAACTATCTCCTCAATATATCATCAATAAAACAACAAAGGTGCAGAATTATCCTACCACTTTGGAAGAATAAAAGAATGTATCCGTATTTGTTGCTCTTCTGGAATGGCACACAAGAAGCCAGTAACAATGGTTACATTCACAGAGGGAAATGAGTGGCTATATGACAAGGATGAGAGAGGCTTTTTTTTTTTACAGTGTGCCCCTTGGTATCTTTGAATTTAGTATTGATGTACACATATTATTCTAAAATTGAAACAATTTGTTTTTTAAAAAAACATAGTGTTTTAAATGCCCAGTAATAGAGTATCATTCTGCCATATAAAGAATTATTAGGCAGTCATTAGAAAACATGTTTTGGAAGAACAGAGATGCTTATTATGTATAAAATGAAGAAAGCATGATTTTAAATTGCATGCAGTTTCCCAATTTTGCTTTCATATATACCTGAAAAACAGAAAGGAAAATAACTCTACCAGCTTGTTGATAATGTTTGGTCATCTCTGATTGACAGGGTTCTGGGTATTGTTTTTCTTCAGGTTTCTCAGAATTTTCCATGTTTTTC
>NW_011385422.1:0-616 GCF_000754665.1 Bison bison bison
GTCGTCCCCTTCCTCCTCCTGCCCCCAATCCCTCCCAGCATCAGAATCTTTCCAATGAGTCAACTCTTCGCATGAGGTGGCCAAAGTACTGGAGTTCAGCTTAGCATCATTCCTCCAAAGAATCCCAGGGCTGTCCCTTCAGAATGGACTGGTTGGATCTCCTTGCAGTCCAAGGGACTCTCAAGAGTCTTCTCCAACACCACAGTTCAAAAGCATCAATTCTTTGGCACTCACCCTTAGCTTAAACCTTCCCCAATTTTGCTGTTTGGGGAGACACTGCTTTGGGAAAAATGCCTGGTGTTCTCCTTACTTGCTGCAAGTAATCATCAAACATTCCTTCTCCTCTTTTCTCTTCTCCGCCATCCTATGTGCGGTTGAGTTCTTTCCTCACCATGTCTTCTCACAAGACTTTCAGGATCAAGCGATTCCTGGCCAAGAAACAAAAGCAGAATCGTCCCATTCCTCAATGGATTCGAATGAAAACTGGCAATAAAATCAGGTACAACTCCAAGAGAAGACATTGGAGAAGAACCAAGCTGGGTCTATAAGAAGCAAGCTGGGTCTATGAGAAGTGGTCTTAACATGTGTGGCACACATGTTAAGACCACTTTTTTAA
>NW_011385423.1:0-649 GCF_000754665.1 Bison bison bison
CAATAAACAGTGGAAAATTCTGAGAGAGATGGGAGTACCCGACCACCTGATCTGCCTCTTGAGAAATTTGTATGCAGGTTAGAAAGCAACAGTTAGATCTGGACATGGAACAACAGACTGGTCCCAAATAGGAAAAGGAGTACATCAAGGCTGTATATTGTCACCCTGTTTATTTAACTTCTATGCAGTGTACATCATGAGAAATGCTGGACTGGAAGAAATACAAGCTGGAATCAAGATTGCTGGGAGAAATATCAATAACTTCAGATATGCAGATTATACGACCCTTATGGCAGAAAGTGAAGAGGAACTCAAAAGCCTCTTGATGAAAGTGAAAGTGAAGAGTGAAAAAGTTGGCTTAAAGCTCAACATTCAGAAACGAAGATCATGACCTCCAGTCCCACTACTTCATGGGAAACAGATGGGGAAACAGTGGAAACAATGTCAGACTTTATTTTTAGGGGGCTCCAAAATCACTGCAGAAGGTGACTGCAGCCATCAAATTAAAAGACACTTACTCCTTGAAAGGAAAGTTATGACCAACCTAGAGAGCAGATTCAAAAGCAGAGACATTCCTTTACCAAAAAAGGTTCGTCTAGTCAAGGCTATGGTTTTTCCTGTGGTCACGTATGGATGTGAGAGTTGGACT
>NW_011385424.1:0-615 GCF_000754665.1 Bison bison bison
ATCAGGAACGTGAAGAGTGCATTATCAGCCACGTGATCAGCGCATGATCTCCCACGTGATCAGTGCATGATCAGCCACGTGATCAGTGTATGATAAGCCACGTGAACAGTGCGTGCTCACTCACATGATCAGGGCCTGCTGAGCTGCCTGTTTCCTGTCTGCTCAACTGCTTAACAATTGCCAGCTGAGCTGCATGATTCCTCCCTGTCATCTGCTTGACAATTGCCAGCTGTGCTGTGTAATTCCTGCCTGCTCAGCTGCTTGATTATTGCCATCTGAGCAGCATGATTCGTCATAGCTGAGCTCCATGATTATGCCTGCTGATTGTGTGATTCGTGCCTACTCAGCTCTTTAATATTGCCTCAGAGCCACATGATCAGTGTATGATAGCAAACATGATCAGCACATGAATCAGTCACATGTTCAGCGCCATTCAGTCACGTGATCACTACATGATAGTCAAGTGATCAGTCTATGCTCAGTCATGGTATCAGTGCATGATCAGCCACGTGATCAGTGCCTGCACATTCTCGTAATCAGCGCTCTGATTCACATGATCACTGCTTGATAAAATTGTGATCAGTGCATGATCAGCCACGTGATCAGTGCATGGGC
>NW_011385425.1:0-1024 GCF_000754665.1 Bison bison bison
TGCCCTTAGATGTCCGGGGCTGCACGCGCGCTACACTGACTGGCTCAGCGTGTGCCTACCCTACGCCGGCAGGCGCGGGTAACCCGTTGAACCCCATTCGTGATGGGGATCGGGGATTGCAATTATTCCCCATGAACGAGGAATTCCCAGTAAGTGCGGGTCATAAGCTTGCGTTGATTAAGTCCCTGCCCTTTGTACACACCGCCCGTCGCTACTACCGATTGGATGGTTTAGTGAGGCCCTCGGATCGGCCCCGCCGGGGTCGGCCCACGGCCCTGGCGGAGCGCTGAGAAGACGGTCGAACTTGACTATCTAGAGGAAGTAAAAGTCGTAACAAGGTTTCCGTAGGTGAACCTGCGGAAGGATCATTAACGCGGTCGGTTCCGAGAGCGGCGCGGGGGCCTCGCCCCGCCCCGCGCCCGGCTCGCGAGCCTCTCCTCCGCCCGTGCGGCGCGGGATGGGACCCGGGAGGAGGGAGAGGGGGGGAGAGCGAGACGCGTCCGGAGGGCGCCCCGCCCCCCCCACCACGGGCGTCGGGGCCGTTGGGGGCTACTCCCCGGTGTGTCTGGGGGGCGAGGAGCCGCGCGAGAGAGGTGGGGGGCGGCGTGGCGAGAGTTGTGGGGCGTAGTCGGGTGGGAAGGAGGCGGGTTCGTCCGTCCGCCTGCTTGCCCGCCCGCGCCCCTCCTCCCGCCGCCGGCCCCTCCGCGCCTCCGTTCCCCCCCACCCGGCCGGGGCGCCCCGCCACCCTGCCCCGCGCCCGGTGGTGGCGTCGCCCTCCGGCGTGCGTCCCCTCTTCCCGACTAGCCCGGCCCTCCCCGCCACGTCCCCTCGAGGTTGGCCCCGAGGGTTCGGGGGTGGGGTGGTGAGGGGGTTTGCTCCGCAAGGCTCCCCACGCCCCCACCCCACCCCACGCGCCTTTCGCCCGTGGCGCCGGCCACGACTGCCTTCCCCACCCCTCCCCCCACAAACGGCCGCGGATCCGCGCGGCGCGGATCCTCCGGTCGCGTCTGGCGGGCTGTGCGGC
>NW_011385426.1:0-868 GCF_000754665.1 Bison bison bison
GCCCGTGTAAACTCCTGAGCCCCGTCTCGGTCACTGAACGTCACCAGTCGAGGTCCTGCCCTTGTGCGGGCCCCTAGCACAGTCTCCCGACCCCACCTCTCGGTCCCTGCAGTCGCGCAGGCGTTCCTGGGACTTTGCATAGTCGAGTCCAGGAACATAATCCTGAGCGCGCGTCTCAGTCCCTGCCCCGAAGCAGGCTGGGTCCTTCCCACGATCCAGCCCCGAGAAGCATTCCTGAGCCCACATCGGGTTCCCCGCCCTCAATCAGGCTAGGTCCTGCCCTTGGACCGCCCCCCGGCAAACACTCCTGAGCCGGCATGGGTCGCTACCCTCAACTGGGCGGTGCCCGGCGCTTCTTGCGGACCCTAACAAACACTCCGGAGCCAACACCTCGGTCCCTGCACGGGACGAGGCTAGGTCCCGCTCGGCGTCAGTCCCCCGACAGACCCTCCTGAGCTTGCCTCGCGGCCCCGGCACGCACCTAGCCTGGGGGCCTCCCCTGGTGCACGGCGCCGTCCAACGCCCCCGAGCCAACATCTCCTTCCCTGCACCGGCCGCGGCTCCGGAGAGCACTTGCTGAAGACACCGGCAAATGCGCCTGTGCCTACCCCTCGGGCGCTGCGCTGAACCAGTCGAGGTCCTGCCCTTGGGAGCTACCTCAACACGTCCTCCCGAGGCCACCTCTTGCTCTCTGCCCTGAAGCCGTGTGCGTGCTGCCCACGGTCAGACCTCGAGAAACCCTCCTGAGGGCGCATCTCGGTCCCTGCACAGAGACAGGATGGGCCGTGCCCTCGTTCAATCACCCGGGGAACACTGCTGAGCCCGCATCTTGGTCCCCGCGCTGAACCTGTCCGGGATCCTACCCCCA
>NW_011385427.1:0-558 GCF_000754665.1 Bison bison bison
ATCAGTGCATGATCAGTCACTTGATCAGTGCATGATCTGTCACGTGATCAGTGTATGATATCACGTGACAAGTGCATCCCCAGTCACGTGATCAGTGCTTTATATCTACGTGATCAGTGCATGTTCAGGCACGTGATCAATGCATGATAGACACATGATCAGTGCATGAGCAGTTACGTGATCAGTGCATGATAGCCACGTGATCAGTGCATGATAGTCCACTAATCAGTGCATGATCAGTCACGTTGATCAGTGTCATGATCTGTCACGTGATCAGTGTATGATATCCAACGGTGACCAAGTGGCAAGTCCCCAGTCACGTGATCAGTGCTTTATATCTACGTGATCAGTGCATGTTCAGGCACGTGATCAATGCATGATAGACACATGATCAGTGCATGAGCAGTTACGTGATCAGTGCATGATAGCCACGTGAACAGTGCATGAGCAGTTACGTGATCACTGCATGATACGCCACGTGGTATGCGCATTATGAGTCAAGTGATCATTGATGATCAGCCACGTGGTCAGTGCATGATAGGCACCTGATCATTGCAT
>NW_011385428.1:0-622 GCF_000754665.1 Bison bison bison
GGATTTTCTCGCGTTACGGCAGGATTCTCGAGTTACGGCGGGGAATTCAGGATGCCTCTTGTGTTGGCCCAGGGAAGTCCAATCTTCCATTCGAGTTGCGAAGAAAAACTGGGGATTGCTCTCGAGTGACTGCAGGGCCAATAGACCTCATCTAGGCTTGTGTCCAGAAGCCAGTGTTCCTCTCCAGGGGCGAAAGGGATCTCGGGGTTGCATTCCAGACGCACCCGGGGAGACAGGCATCCATCTCGAGTGGAAGCAAAGAACCCCGCTCTGCTCTCGAGTCGCGACGGGTATCTCTTGGAGCTCACTGGGTGGACTAAAGGGAGTCAAGTCCTGAGGCGTTTGGAGAGAGGTCGAGAGATTGGTCTCTAGGCCATACAGGAGACGAAGGCCCTCAAGTCGCGATGACGGGGGAGGCTAGGGGTTGTTCTCGAGCGGCGGCCACAGTGTGCGGTTTCTCGCGAGGTACGACGGCGAGGTCAGTGAGTCTCTCGTGGGGCGCCAAGGAAGTCGGGTCTCCATGCGAATGGCGAGGGGGAGCGCGTCATTGCTCTCCAGTCATGGTAGGGGAATCTGGCCTCCAGACGTTTTGAAGAAGGTCTCTCGAGGAGTTTCTCGGATT
>NW_011385429.1:0-1262 GCF_000754665.1 Bison bison bison
TGAGGCGTTTGAAGAGAGGTCCCGAGATTCATCTCTAGGCCATGCAGGAGACGAAGGCCCTCATCTCTCGATGACGGGGGAATCTCGGGGTTGTTCTCGAGCGGCGGCCTCAGTGTGCGGTTTCTCACGACTTACGACGGCGAGGTCAGTGAGCCTCTCGTGGGGCGCCAGGGAAGTCGGGTGTCCATGCGAGTGGCGAGGGGGAGCGCGTCACTGCTCCCGAGCCATGGTAGGGGAATCTGGCCTCGAGACGTGTTGAAGAAGGTCTCTCGAGGTCTTTCTCGGGTTGAGGCAGGAAACCCTGGGTTCCCTCGACTTGTGCAGGTGACCTCAGGGGGCTTCTCATGGTGGCTCTGAGAAGCCAGGGAAACTGGAGGTGGGAGGGGCCTCTCGGGACGCCACTGGGTTTGGTGCATTGGAAGAGGGCCTCATCTCCAGTTGAGGCAGGAACCGCAGGGTACCTCTGATTTCGGACTCGGATCACAGGGTCCCTGCAGACTGGGGACAGGAGAGTCAGGCCTCGTCTTGGGTTGAGGCATGGAACTCCGCTTGCCTCTCGAGATGTCCCCGGGGAGAGAGGCCGCTTGTCGAGCTGTAGTTCGAACCTGGGGTTTTCTCCGAACGATGCACGGAAAACCTGCCCCTTCGTGTGGACTTCATTCACAGGGTGGAGTTCGGAGAGGTGTCCGGGCATCGGGTTCTTCTCAAGAGGGGACCGGGAAATCGGGGTCCTACGGAATGTGGAACCACCCACGAGGCCACGTCTGGAATGTCTTCGTGAGACCGGCCTCATCCTGAGGTGCGACCGGAAGGTCGGGAACCCCTTCCAGACAAAGCAGGGGAGTCGACCCTCCTGTCCAGATCAGGAGGGGAGAAAGGGCTCAGAGGAGGGGGTGCCGGAAAACCTCAGTGTTCCTGTCGAGGGAGACCGGGATTTCGGGGAACTTTGTGGGTCGCATCAAGGGTGCCAAGTGCCCTTGCGACCTCCAATTCCGTAACGGGGGACTTCTCCTGAGACGCTGTAGCGGGAAAGGGCTTCATCTTGCGATGACGGGGGAGCCACGTGGTTTTTCTCGAGTTACGGCGGGATTCTCGCGTTACGACGGGGAATTCAGGATGCCTCTTGTGTTGGCCCAGGCAAGTCCAATCTTCCATTCGAGTTGCGAAGGAAAGCTGGGGATTGCTCTCGAGTGACTGCAGGGCCAATAGACCTCATCTAGGCTTGTGTCCAGAAGCCAATGTTCCTCTCCAGGGGCGACAGT
>NW_011385430.1:0-643 GCF_000754665.1 Bison bison bison
TCCTTGTCATTCTTCCCTTTGACTTCCAGCTGAGTCTCCATCTGGAGCTCGGAACCCACCATGCTTAATAATTATGCCTGGGCTGCTAAGACCCACTCGAGAAGGTGTCTAGGGTGAGGCACTTTCCGCTATTCGAGAGGGCGCCTGCGGCCTACGTAAGTGGTGCAAATTTCTTGTCTTGAAGTTTGATTGGTCTCCCGAGTAAACCAAGCTACTCAGTCTCTTTTCTCCACCGAATTTTCCTACTCAGCTATCCTCATATTATTTTTCTCGGCATCTCTGATGAGCATATAAATAGTCGCCTAGGCCATCTCTCCTTCGAATGCCCTGGATCAGCTGGGGCTGGTCCCCGGCAGGTGGCGCCCGAACAGGGACCTCTGTAGGCAATACTTAAAGAGCTGAGCAGACACGAACCTCGCAATCAGCAGGCAATAATCATGGAGCTCAGCAGTGACGAATCATGCTGCTCAACTGGCAATAATCAAGCAGGTGACCAGGCAGGAATCACGCAGCTCAGCTGGCAATTGTCAAGCAGATGAGCCGACAAGAATCACGCAGCTCAGCTGGCAATTGTCATGCAGATGAGCCGGCAGGAATCACGCAGCTCAGCAGGCCCTGATCACGTGACTCTGCAGGCACTGAT
>NW_011385431.1:0-745 GCF_000754665.1 Bison bison bison
CTGCAGTGTTTGCTTTCTCTGTGTGACGTGTTTCTCTTCGCACACTACTCTCCAGGTTCATCCATGTTGTTGCAAATGGCAGGATTTATCTACCTTGGATGTTAAACCCTTATTAGTCATATCACTTGCAAATATTTTCACCAGTCTAGTACACTGTCTTTTTTGTTGTTGTTGTTGACAGTGTCCTTTTCTGTGCAAAATCAATTTAGTGTGATATAGTTTCACTTACTAGGTTTTGCTTGTGTTGCTTATGGGTTTGGTGGCCTATACCAAAATCAAAGAGCAAGAGTGGCATTTAGTAGTTGTACAATGTGTTTTCTTGCAGTAGTTTTATAGTTTCAGCTCTGTGTTTAAATCTCTTATCTATTTCAGGGTAATTTTAAGTAGATTCTAGTGTAAGAAAGGGGGGTCTACTTTTATGTTAAGTATTGTTTTTCCAGCCCTGTCTATTGGAGAGGATGTGTTTTCTACAGTGTGATCTTGGTTCCCTTCATAAGTGTTAGTTGGGTGGTTTTGAAAAATTGTATTTCTGAGTGCTCTGTTTTGTTCCAGGACCTGCATTACTGGTGGAATCCCAGTGCCATATTGTTTGAACAGTTGTGTTTCAAAAGCAGGAAGTATGTGTCCTCGAGCTTTATTCTTTCTTTCTTTCTTTATTTTATTATAATTGTTATTATTATTATTTATTTATTTATTTTACTTTACAATATTGTATTGGTTTTGCCATACATCAACATGCATCCGC
>NW_011385432.1:0-935 GCF_000754665.1 Bison bison bison
CAAAGCAGGGGAGTCGACCCTCCTGTCGAGATCAGGAGGGTAGAAGGGGCTCAGAGGAAGTGGTGCCGGAAAACCTCGGTGTTCCTCTCCAGGGAGTCCGGGATGCCGGGGAACTTTGTGGGGGCGCATCAAGGGGGCCAAGTACCGTTTCGACCTCCAATTCCTCACTGGGACTCTCCTGAGACGCTGTAGCGGAAAGGGCTTCATCTTGCGATGACGGGGGAACCACGTGGTTTTTCTCGAGTTGCGGTGGGATTCTCAAGTTACGACGGGGAATTCAGGATGCCTCTTGTGTTGGCCCAGGGAAGTCCAATCTTCCATTCGAGTTGGGGAGGAAAGCTGAGGATTGCTCTCGAGTGACTGCAGGGCCAATAGACCTCATCTAGGCTTGTGTCCAGAAGCCAATGTTCCTCTCCAGGGGCGACCGGGATCTCGGGGTTGCATTCCAGACGCACCCGGGGAGACAGGCATTCATCTCGAGTACAAGCAAAGAACCCCGCTCTGCTCTCGAGTCGCGACGGGTATCTCTTGGAGCTCACTGGGTGGACTAAAGGGAGTCAAGCCTCCTGAGGCGTTTGGAGAGAGGTCGCGAGATTGCCCTCTAGGCCATGCAGGAGGCGAAGGCCCTCATCTCCGCGATGACGGGGGAGTCTCAGGGTGGTTCTCGAGCGGCGGCCCCAGGGTGCGGTTTCTCACGAGGTACGACGGCGAGGTCATTGAGCCTCTCGTGGGGCGCAAGGGAAGTCGGGTCTCCATGCGAGTGGCGAGGGGGAGCGCGTCATTGCTCTCGAGTCATGGGAGGGGAATCTGGCCTCGAGACGTGTTGAAGAAGGTCTCTCGAGGTCTTTCTCGGGTGGAGGCAGGAAACCCTGGCTTCCCTCGACTTGTGCAGGTGACCTCAGGGGGCTTCTCATGGTGGCTCTGAGAAGTCAGGG
>NW_011385432.1:4761-5289 GCF_000754665.1 Bison bison bison
CATTCCAGACGCACCCGGGGAGACAGGCATTCATCTCGAGTGGAAGCAAAGAACCCCGCTCTGCTCTCGAGTGGCGACGGGTATCTCTTGGAGCTCACTGGGTGGACTAAAGGGAGTCAAGCCTCCTGAGGCGTTTGGAGAGAGGTCGCGAGATTGGCCTCTAGGCCATGCAGGAGACGAAGGCCCTCATCTCCGCGATGACGGGGGAGTCTCGGGGTGGTTCTCGAGCGGCGGCCCCAGGGTGCGGTTTCTCACGAGGTACGACGGTGAGGTCAGTGATCCTCTCGTGGGGCGCCAGGGAAGTCGGGTCTCCATGCGAGTGGCGAGGGGGAGCGCGTCATTGCTCTCGAGTCATGGGAGGGGAATCTGGCCTCGAGACGTGTTGAAGAAGGTCTCTCGAGGTCTTTCTCGGGTTGAGGCAGGAAACCCTGGCTTCCCTCGACTTGTGCAGGTGACCTCAGGGGGCTTCTCATGGTGGCTCTGAGAAGTCAGGGAAACTGGAGGTGGGAGGGGCCTCTCGGGACTCCA
>NW_011385433.1:0-715 GCF_000754665.1 Bison bison bison
GGGGTGGTTCTCGAGCGGCGGCCCCAGGGTGCGGTTTCTCACGAGGTACGACGGCGAGGTCAGTGAGCCTCTCGTGGGGCGCCAGGGAAGTCGGGTCTCCATGCGAGTGGCGAGGGGGAGCGCGTCATTGCTCTCGAGTCATGGTAGGGGAACCTGGCCTCGAGACGTGTTGAAGAAGGTCTCTCGAGGTCTTTCTCGGGTTGAGGCAGGAAACCCTGGCTTCCCTCGACTTGTGCAGGCCACCTCAGGGGTCTTCTCATGGTGGCTCTGAGAAGTCAGGGAAACTGTAGGTGGGGGGGGTGCCTCTCGGGACTCCACGGGGTTTGGTGCATTGGAAGAGGGCCTCATCTCCAGTTGAGGCAGGAACCTCAGGGTTCCTCTGATTTCAGATTCCGATCGCAGGGTCCCTGCAGACTTGCGACAGGAGAGTCAGGCCTCGTCTTGCGTTGAGGCATGGAACTCCGCTTGGCTCTCGAGGTGTCCCCGGGGACAGAGGCCACTTGTCGAGCGGTATTTGGAACCTGGGGGTCTTTTCCGGACGATGCACGGGCGAGTCACTGCCCCTTCGTGTTGACTTCATTCACAGGGTGGAGTTCGGAGAGGTGTCCAGGCATCGGGTTCTTACCAAGAGGGGACCCGGAAATCGGGGTGCTTCGCAATGTGGAAGCACCCACGAGGCCACGTCTGGAATGTCGTCGTGAGACCGGCCTCATCC
>NW_011385434.1:0-508 GCF_000754665.1 Bison bison bison
GCATGGCCTAGAGGCCAACCTCGCGACCTCTCTCCAAACGCCTCAGGAGGCTTGACTCCCTTTAGTCCACCCAGTGAGCTCCAAGAGATACCCGTCGCGACTCGAGAGCAGAGCGGGGTTCTTTGCTTCCACTCGAGATGAATGCCTGTCTCCCCGGGTGCGTCTGGAATGCAACCCCGAGATCCCGGTCGGCCCTGGAGAGGAACATTGGCTTCTGGACACAAGCCCAGATGAGGTCTGTTGGCCCTGCAGTCACTCGAGAGCAATCCCCAGCTTTCCTTCGCAACTCGAATGGAAGATTGGACTTCCCTGGGCCAACACAAGAGGCATCCCGATTCCCCGTCGTAACTCGAGAATCCCGCCGCAACTCGAGAAAAACCACGTGGTTCCCCCGTCATCGCAAGATGAAGCCCTTTCCCGCTACAGCGTCTCAGGAGAAGTCCCACGTTAGGAATTTGGAGGCCGAAACGGTACTTGGCACCCTTGATGCGCCCCCACAAAGTTCCCC
>NW_011385435.1:0-891 GCF_000754665.1 Bison bison bison
GCCTTCGATTTGGAGGCCACTGAGAGGCCTATCCAGCCAGGCAGTGAGAATCAAGTGGACCGATTGAAGTACCTGTCCCCTCCTTGGGCAGTGGCCCGTTTCCACTCACTTCCCGTGGCACCAATGGTTCCCCGGCAGATGCACACCATCAATCAGATGGTGGTACCCGAGCCCCGTCATCGCCCCCAGCAGCACTGTGTCTGTTGACTTGCCCCCTTCCAGACACAGAAATAGACCAGCACCCAGCAGGCCAGCAGACACAGGGTCACCTCCCAGTTGAGGGCACCTGGCAGCTACAGCCCTCCAGAGAGCTAGAAGACCTTGTTCCTGGAGGTGGAAGGCCCGTGAGAGTTGTGCCAGCAGAGGCCATGCGACTAGGGGTTTCCTGAGGGCCATGGTCCTTCCAGCAGCCCTTGTGTGAGGCTGTTCGCACCGGTGCTTCTGGCAGGCATGGGTAAGCCCCTAGCCTGGATTCCATGCCGTCTGTGTGCCTACAGCCCCAAGAGGCCCAGCCCCATGCCGTCTCCAGTGAGTCCAACAGTAGTCCTCGCTTCCCTCCTCAGGCGGCCAAGCACAGTCCACTCTGTATCCCTAGTCTCAGGATTCCAGGACCGGTTCCCCATCCACCACCTTGCAAAGGTGCCTGTGCATGAACAAAGCACACAGAGATGCCAATCTGCATGCCTCTGACACGTGCTCTCTGTCACACACACACACACACACACACAACCCCCCCCAAGTGCATGACCCTGTACACAAACACACTTATACTCCCATGTGCATGCACCTGACCACATGCTCTCTCACACACAGGTACACACACATGTGCTAGCACCTGTGCATAGGCACTATCTTTCTCGGGCACACACACATACAGACATGGACAGGAAG
>NW_011385436.1:0-1062 GCF_000754665.1 Bison bison bison
TATTTCTGATCATTAATCAAATGCACAGCACACTCATCACAGAAACTTTCTTCCTTGAGCATTCTTTCAAAATGAATCTGTTATATCATCTTAGTTTAAGTCCTCAACCATCATTCTTATAGATAGTTGTCTGTTTGTACAAACCAAACTTCAGACCTTTTAAAATTTTTATCAGTCTTAGAGACGATGAGCCTTCACTTTCCAGGTGTATCTGACCTTTCTGGACTCTTCAGTGTCAGCCAACAGCTCTTTTCTTGACCCACTTAAGCTTCCTTTTACATTTGTTTAACCTCACAGAGAATTTGATGAGTTCTCTGTTCCTGATAATGGCCAATCATCTCCTACAATCATAAAATGAAATACTTCTTTTCACTGTGGCTGCAAGGCTAGGCTAACTCAATGACCTTGGATACACTACAGCAATAAGATCAGTTGTGTTGCTACATGACTCTATCATTCCTGAGTCACCATGTAACAAGGAAGGCACTTTCTATACTTCATATTATGTGTTTTGTTAACTTTTTATATCACAGAATACTGGGATCATAATCCGACCTTTCCTGTCTTTAGATAAACTAAACTCTTCAAAGTACCTGATATAAAATTTGGCTGAAGAGTATGAACAATTCCTCCTATACCAAGATAACAGACAAGATCCTTCTTCCTTAGGTTCTCTTAGAAAATAAAATTTAATGATATCTTGATCTATTTTAAACTCTAGATTCCCCTGCCTTGTACATTCTCACACTAATTTCTTCTTTATTGGAGTCGTAATCTATTTTAACAAGATATATATTCAGTGATGTTGTCTTCCACGTTAATGTGGTAGAAAGAATTCTAGGCCTCGACTCACTAGGTCTGAGTTCTAGTCCTAGCTCTACCACATCTGACTCTGGGGGTACCAGAAAGCCTCTATGAGTCTCCTCTTCCTGATACATAAAACGAGGTAACACCCAGTCATCAGGGAGCACTGTGGCCTGAGAGCAGCTCATACGTGTAGGAGGAATACTACTGCTACCACCACCACCATCACTTCCAGACGACTGCTAAAGACTGAGGGAG
>NW_011385437.1:0-622 GCF_000754665.1 Bison bison bison
CACGAGAGGCTCACTGACCTCGCCGTCGTACCTCGTGAGAAACCGCACCCTGGGGCCGCCGCTCGAGAACCACCCCGAGACTCCCCCGTCATCGCGGAGATGAGGGCCTTCGTCTCCTGCATGGCCTAGAGGCCAACCTCGCGACCTCTCTCCAAACGCCTCAGGAGGCTTGACTCCCTTTAGTCCACCCAGTGAGCTCCAAGAGATACCCGTCTCGACTCGAGAGCAGAGCGGGGTTCTTTGCTTCCACTCGAGATGAATGCCTGTCTCCCCGGGTGCGTCTGGAATGCAACCTCGAGATCCCGGTCGCCGCTGGAGAGGAACACTGGCTTCTGGACACAATCCCAGATGAGGTCTATTGGCCCTGCAGTCACTCGAGAGCAATCCCCAGCTTTCCTTCGCAACTCGAATGGAAGATTGGACTTCCCTGGGCCAACACAAGAGGCATCCCGAATTCCCCGTCGTAACTCGAGAATCCCGCCGCAACTCGAGAAAAACCACGTGGTTCCCCCGTCATCGGAAGACGAAGCCCTTTCCCGCTACAGCGTCTCAGGAGAAGTCCCACGTTAGGAATTGGAGGTCGAAACGGTACTTGGCACCCTTGATGCGCCCCCACAAAGTT
>NW_011385438.1:0-550 GCF_000754665.1 Bison bison bison
TGCCGGTGAACAATGCGTATTCCTGGAATCCACTCCGTTGGCTACTGACTGTGTGTGCTGGTGGTCTGGAACCTAGACCTGGAAGCTTTCTGGATGATTGCAAATGACACCAAAGTCTGAGGACGATGGAAGATCTTCACATTTCTGCAAGAGCCACACACCTCCAGAAGGAACCACAAGACTTGCCTGAAATGGTCAAGGTATAAGTATTGGACTCAACGTTGGAAGGTCTCCACCTTTGCTATGGAAGTCAAACGATCTTTCTTTGAAATGAAAATGGAGCCTACTGAACGTTCACATTCTTCTAGAGCATTTGAAAAGCCCTAATTGTAGAAATCTGCTGTACGAGTTCCTTGAAAGCAAGACCCTCTATGTATGGATATGTCTTCATGCCTTAGATTGTGCCTCGAATATAGTGTACCCATCAACCCAGGAAAGGAAAGAATTGAATCGCCAAATATACAAAGAGATACAAAAGTGCCGAGCCAAAGTGACCCCTTGAGGCTTCCAAGAGCTTTTCTGTCTTTCACACACTAAGTAAATACTGAGC
>NW_011385439.1:0-659 GCF_000754665.1 Bison bison bison
GCATGTATGTTCTATAAGTTCTTGTAGGTCTTCATAGAAAAAGCTATTACTTCATTTCCTTCAACATTACTATTACTTATAGTGGCATAGAATTAGATGACTGTAATATTGTTTGTTTTGAAAATGAACAGGGATCATTCTATCATTTTTGAGATTGCCTCCAAGTACTACATTTCAGACTCTTTGTCGACTATGGCCACTACTCCATTTTTTCTAAGAGCTTCATGCCCACAGTAGTAGACATAGTGGTCATTTGAGTCAAATTCACCCATTCCAGTCCATTTTAATTCACTGATTCCTAAAATGTTGATGCTCACTCTTGGCATCCCCTGTTTGACCCCTTACAATTCTCCTTAATTCATGGACATAACCTTCCAGGTTCCTATGCAACATTACTCTTTTTTAAATTTAAATATATTTATTTTAATTAGAGTCTAATTACTTGACAATATTGTACTGGTTTTGCCATACATCAACATGAATCTGCCACGGGTGTACACGTGTTCCCCATCCTGAATCCCCCTCCACCTCCCTCCCCATACCGTCCCTCTGGGTCATCCCAGTACTCCAGCCCCAAGCTTCATGTATCCTGCATCCTGCATCGAACCTTGACTGGCAGTTCTTCTCTTATATGATATTATATATGTTTCAATGCCATT
>NW_011385440.1:0-829 GCF_000754665.1 Bison bison bison
GGAGAGTCAGGCCTCGTCTTGGGTTGAGGCATGGAACTCCGCTTGCCTCTCGAGGTGTCCCCGGGGAGAGAGGCCACTTGTCGAGCAGTATTTGGAACCTGGGGGTCTTTTCCGGACGATGCACGGGCGAGTCACTGCCCCTTCGTGTTGACTTCATTCACAGGGTGGAGTTCGGAGAGGTGTCCGGGCATCGGGTTCTTATCAAGAGGGGACCGGGAAATCGGGGTGCTTCGCAATGTGGAAGCACCCACGAGGCCACGTCTGGAATGTCGTCGTGAGACCGGCCTCATCCTGAGGTGCGACCGGAAGGTCGGGAACCCCTTCCAGACAAAGCAGGGGAGTCGACCCTCCTGTGGAGATCAGGAGGGTACAAGGGGCTCAGAGGAAGTGGTGCCGGAAAACTTCGGTGTTCCTCTCCAGGGAGACCGGAATGACGGGGAACTTTGTGGGGCGAATCACGGGTGCCAAGTACCGTTTCGACCTCCAATTCCTAACGTGGGACTTCTCCTGAGACGCTTTAGAGGGACAGGGCTTCATCTTGCGATGACGGGGGAACCACGTGGTTTTTCTCGAGTTGCGGCGGGATTCTCGAGTTACGACGGGGAATTCGGGATGCCTCTTTTGTTGGCCCAGGGAAGTCCAATCTTCCCATTCGAGTTGCGAAGGAAAGCTGGGGATTGCTCTCGAGTGACTGCAGGGCCAATAGACCTCATCTAGGCTTGTGTCCAGAAGCCAATGTTCCTCTCCAGGGGCGACCGGGATCTCGGGGTTGCATTCCAGACGCACCCGGGGAGAGAGGCATTCATCTCGAGTGGAAGCAAAGAACCCC
>NW_011385440.1:4824-5583 GCF_000754665.1 Bison bison bison
AAGCACCCACGAGGCCACGTCTGGAATGTCGTCGTGAGACCGGCCTCATCCTGAGGTGCGACCGGAAGGTCGGGAACCCCTTCCAGACAAAGCAGGGGAGTCGACCCTCCTGTGGAGATCAGGAGGGTAGAAGGGGCTCAGAGGAAGTGGTGCCGGAAAACCTCGGTGTTCCTCTCCAGGGAGACCGGGATGCCGGGGAACTTTGTGGGGGCGCATCAAGGGTGCCAAGTACCGTTTCGACCTCCAATTCCTAACGTGGGACTTCTCCTGAGACGCTGTAGCGGGAAAGGGCTTCATCTTGCGATGACGGGGGAACCACGTGGCTTTCCTCGAGTTGCGGCGGGATTCTCGAGTTACGACGGGGAATTCGGGATGCCTCTTGTGTTGGCCCAGGGAAGTCCAATCTTCCATTCGAGTTGCGAAGGAAAGCTGGGGATTGCTCTCGAGTGACTGCAGGGCCAATAGACCTCATCTAGGCTTGTGTCCAGAAGCCAATGTTCCTCTCCAGGGGCGACCGGGATCTCGGGGTTGCATTCCAGACGCACCCGGGGAGACAGGCATTCATCTCGAGTGGAAACAAAGAACCCCGCTCAGCTCTCGAGTCGCGACGGGTATCTCTTGGAGCTCACTGGGTGGACTAAAGGGAGTCAAGCCTCCTGAGGCGTTTGGAGAGAGGTCGCGAGGTTGGCCTCTAGGCCATGCAGGAGACGAAGGCCCTCATCTCCGCGATGACGGGGGAGTCTCGGGGGGGTTCTCGAG
>NW_011385441.1:0-510 GCF_000754665.1 Bison bison bison
ATTCTATTTCCAGTTTTTTAAGGAATCTCCACACTGTTCTCCATAGTGGCTGTACTAGTTTGCATTCCCACGAACAGTGTAAGAGGGTTCCCTTTTCTCCACACCCTCTCCAGCATGTATTGCTTGTAGGTGTTTGGATCATAGCCATTCTGACTGGTGTGAAATGGTATGTCATTGTGGTTTTGATTTGCACTTCTCTGATAATGAGTGATGTTGAACATCTTTTCATGTGTTTGTTAGCCATCTGTATGTTTTCTTGGAGAAAAGTCTATTTAGATTTTTTGCCCATTTTTTTATTGGGTCATTTATTTTTCTGGAATTGCACTGCAAGAGTTGCTTCTATATTTTTGAGATTAGTTGTTTGTCAGTTGCTTCATTTGCTATTATTTTCTCCCATTCAAGGCTGTCTTTTCACCTTGCTAGTAGTTTCCTTTGTTCTGCAGAAGGTTTTAAGTTTAATTAGGTCCCATTTTGTTTATTTTTGTTTTTATTTCCAATTATTCTGGGAGG
>NW_011385442.1:0-737 GCF_000754665.1 Bison bison bison
ATTTGTTTATTTTTGCTTTTATTTCCAATATTCTGGGAGGTGGGTCATAGAGGATCCTGCTGTGATGTATGTCTGAGAGTGTTTTGCCTATGTTCTCCTCTAGGAGTTTTATAGTTTCTGGTCGTACGTTTAGATCTTTAATCCATTTTGAGTTTATTTTTGTGTATGGTGTTAGAAAGTGTTCTAGTTTCATTCTTTTACAAGTGGTTGACCAGTTTTCCCAGCACCACTTGTTAACGAGATTGTCTTTAATCCACTGTATATTCTGGCCTCCTTTGTCAAAGATAAGGTGTGCATATGTGCGTGGATTTATCTCTGGGCTTTCTATTTTGTTCCATTGATCTATATTTCTGTCTTTGTGCCAGTACCATACTGTCTTGATGACTGGCTTTGTAGTAGAGCCTGAAGTCAGGCAGGTTGATTCCTCCAGTTCCATTCTTCTTTCTCAAGATCGCTTTGGCTATTCGAGGTTTTTTGTATTTCCATACAAATTGTGAAATTATTTGTTCTAGCTCTGTGAAGAATACCGTTGGTAGCTTGATAGGGATTGCATTGAATCTATAGATTGCTTTGGGTATATACTGATTTTCACTATATCGATTCTTCCAGTCCATGACATGGTGTATTCTCCATCTATTAGTGTCCTCTTTGATTTCTTTCACCAGTGTTTTATAGTTTTCTATATATAGTCTTTAGTTTCTTTAGTAGGTATATTCCTAAGTATTTTATTCTTTCAG
>NW_011385443.1:0-683 GCF_000754665.1 Bison bison bison
GGGGACACCTCGAGAGGCAAGCGGAGTTCCATGCCTAACCCAAGACGAGGCCTGACTCTCCTGTCCCCAGTCTGCAGGGACCCTGCGATCGGAGTCTGAAATCAGAGGAACCCTGTGGTTCCTGCCTCAGCTGGAGATGAGGCCCTCTTCCAATGCACCAAACCCCGTGGAGTCCCGAGAGGTCCCTCCCACCTCCAGGTTCCCTGATTTCTCAGAGCCACCATGAGAAGCCCCCTGAGGTCACCTGCACAAGTCGAGGGAAGCCAGGGTTTCCTGCCTCCACCCGAGAAAGACCTCGAGAGACCTTCTTCCACACGTCTCGAGGCCAGATTCCCCTCCCATGACTCGAGAGCAATGACGCTCTCCCCCTCGACACTTGCATGGAGACCCGACTTCCCTGGCGCCCCACGAGAGGCTCACTGACCTCGCCGTCGTACCTCGTGAGAAACCGCACCCTGGGGCCGCCGCTCGAGAACCACCCCGAGACTCCCCCGTCATCGCGGAGATGAGGGCCTTCGTCTCCTTCATGGCCTAGAGGCCAATCTCGCGACTTCTCTCCAAACGCCTCAGGAGGCTTGAATCCCTTTAGTCCACCCAGTGAGCTCCAAGAGATACCCGTCGCGACTCGAGAGCAGAGCGGGGTTCTTTGCTTCCACTCGAGACGAATGCCTGTCTCCCCGGGT
>NW_011385444.1:0-806 GCF_000754665.1 Bison bison bison
GGCCACGTCTGGAATGTCGTCGTGAGACCGGCCTCATCCTGAGGTGCGACCGGAAGGTCGGGAACCCCTTCCAGACAAAGCAGGGGAGTCGACCCTCCTGTCGAGATCAGGAGGGTAGAAGGGGCTCAGAGGAAGTGGTGCCGGAAAACCTCGGTGTTCCTCTCCAGGGAGACTGGGATTCCATGGAACTTTGTGGGGCGCATCAAGGGTACCAAGTACCGTTTCGACCTCCAATTTCTAACGTGGGACTTCTCCTGAGACGCTGTAGCGGGAAAGGGCTTCATCTTGCGATGACGGGGGAACCACGTGGTTTTTCCCGAGTTGCGGCGGGATTCTTGAGTTATGACGGGGAATTCAGGATGCCTCTTGTGTTGGCCCAGGGAAGTCCAATCTTCCATTCGACTTGCGAAGGAAAGCTGGGGATTGCCCTCGAATGACTGCAGGGCCAATAGACCTCATCTAGGCTTGTGTCCAGAAGCCAATGCTCCTCTCCAGGGGCGACCGGGATCTCGGGGTTCCATTCCAGACGCACCCGGGGAGACAGGCATTCATCTCGAGTGGAAGCAAAGAACCGCGCTCTGCTCTCGAATCACGACGGCTATCTCTTGGAGCTCACTGGGTGGACCAAAGGGAGTCAAGGATCCTGAGGCGTTTGGAGAGAGGTTGCGAGGTTGACCTCTAGGCCATGCAGGAGACGAAGGCCCTCATCTCCGCGATGACGGGGGAGGCTCGGGATGGTTCTGGAGCGGCGGCCCCAGGGTGCGGTTTCTCACGAGGTACGACGGCGAGGTCAGTGAGCCTCTCGT
>NW_011385445.1:0-789 GCF_000754665.1 Bison bison bison
CCTGAGGTTCCTGCCTCAACTGGAGATGAGGCCCTCTTCCAATGCACCAAACCCAGTGGAGTGCCGAGAGGCCCCTCCCACCTCCAGTTTCCCTGACTTCTCAGAGCCACCATGAGAAGCCCCCTGAGGTCACCTGCACAAGTCAAGGGAAGCCAGGGTTTCTGCCTCAACCCGAGAAAGACCTCGAGAGACCTTCTTCAACACGTCTCGAGGCCAGATTCCCCTACCATGACTCGAGAGCAATGACGCGCTCCCCCTCGCCACTCGCATGGAGACCCGACTTCCCTGGCGCCCCACGAGAGGCTCACTGACCTCGCCGTCGTACCTAGGGAGAAACCGCACACTGTGCCGCCGCTCGAGAACAACCCTGAGACTCCCCCATCATCGCGAGTTGAGGGCCTTCGTCTCCTGTATGGCCTAGAGACCAATCTCTCGACCTCTCTCCAACGCCTCAGGAGGCTTGACTCCCTTTAGTCCACCCAGTGAGCTCCAAGAGATACCCGTCGCGACTCGAGAGCAGAGCGGGGTTCTTTGCTTCCACTCGACATGAATGCCTGTCTCCCCGTGTGTGTCTGGAATGCAACCCTGAGATCCCTGTCGCCCCTGGAGAGGAACACTGGCTTCTGGACACAAGCCTAGATGAGGTCTATTGGCCCTGCAGTCACTCGAGAGCAATCCCCAGCTTTCCTTCGCAACTCGAATGGAAGATTGGACTTCCCTGGGCCAACACAAGAGGCATCCTGAATTCCCCGTCGTAACTCGAGAATCCTGCCGCAACTCGAGAAAATC
>NW_011385446.1:0-530 GCF_000754665.1 Bison bison bison
ACGCATGTGATTGTTCACAGCCTCGCAACCACGAGAGGCACGGGAAGCTTAAGATATGCTAATAATGCAGAGCTTCTCAGAGAGTTAAAATTGTTAGAATAGAACTAGTAGAGGATTTCTTTGTTGAGCTAATGCTTGCTGCCAAGTTTCCATATCCCTTACCTATTGTGTCCCTGGGAGTGTATTGATTAATATAGTTGGTATATAGAAATGTAAGTAGTAGCTTTAATGTTTGTAATCTTGGACCCTTGAGTTAATTCTTTTCTTGTTATAACCCACCACACTTTTGCCCTATAGGAATGCAACTTTATCTAATGCTGTCAGAGGGTGGCACCTGACTTTAGGATAATCACCTTTAGAGAAAATAAGTTTTCTGATTGACTAACCATTATTCAGAAGAAAGGGTCATAAAATGTTAACAGGCCTCCTGGCCAAAAGATGATGTAAATCACCTAAATCCTTTGCATATGATAAGTTTGCAGAAAGAAAGCCTGGCTTCGATATAGAGTCAAGGACTGCTGACCTTGCAT
>NW_011385447.1:0-862 GCF_000754665.1 Bison bison bison
GAAATCAAGGAAAACACATTGAGAGGAAAATAAAGAAGGAACCACTGAAGGCAAGCTGTTGTTGGAGGCTTGGCTTTTACACATTCTGACTGATTTTCCCATTAGAAGGAGAGAATCAGCAACAGAGGGAGTGATGAGAAGACAGTCACTGGAGTCAGACGAATGACCTTCAGATCATTAAGCTCCCTTCCCAGAACCTTTTATTGCACCAAACTCTTCTTATGGAATTTTTCATCTCCATGTTTCTAAGTGTGTAGATAAGCGGGTTGAGCATGGGGACAATAATTGTGTAGAGGAGCGTAAACACTTTATCTTCTGGTAATGTTGTGGCAGGTCTAATGTAAACAAAGATGACAGGTGTGAAAAAGAGGATCACGGACTGTGATGTGGGAACTACAGGTGGAAAGTGCTTTTATGGTGGCTTTTCTGCAGAATATGTGCACACATTATACAGAATCAAAGTGTAGGAGGCCATCAAAACCACAAAGAGCACCAGTCCCATCAAGCCAGAACTGGCAATGACAAAAAAGCCAATTTTTGTGAGTATCAGTGCAGGCTAGTTTCAACAAAAGATATGCATCACGGAAATAGTGATCTATTTCACTGGGGCCACAGAAAGGTCAAACAATCGCAAGAAGAAAGAGACCAAGAGAATGAAGAAGTCCCCCTGCACACGACGCTATGAGAATTGAGTGACCTTTTTGCCTGTTCATGGTGATGGCGTCGTGGAGAGGTTTGCTGACGGCCACATAGCAGTCACAGGCCATCCCTGTGAGGGTGAAGACCTCAATCCCCCCCTCAAAGAAGTGGGTGGTGAAAAGCTGTGTCATGCAGTTTTATAGGAAATGGCCTTTTCTCCATC
>NW_011385448.1:0-511 GCF_000754665.1 Bison bison bison
CTTGAACAGAGAAGGATCTAGCCTGGTTCACGGCCGGGACAGAGATGTGGGCTCAGGAGTATTTGTCAGAGGTATGAAAAACGGCAGGACTCAGCCTGGATCAGTGTAGCGAGTGAGATGTGGGCACAGTAGTGTTTCCTGGGGAACTGAACAAGGGAAGGACACACCTTAGTCAGGGGCACGGAGCGGCTTGTCGGCTCAGGATTGTTTGCCAGGGCTTGAACAAAGGCACGAACCATACTGGTTCAGTGTAGGGAATGAGATGTTGGCTCAGGAGTGTTTGTCAGGGTCTTGAACAAGGGTAGGAGCCATCTCTAGATCATGCCCTTGTTAGGTTTCCCAACACAGACCACTGAGACCACATATCTGTCACTGCAGTGAATTAGGCTGGGCCAAGCATTTGATAAAGCCACCGGCAAATGGAACTGAGCCCACATCTCGGTCACTGCACTGAACGAGTCTAGGTCCTGTCCCTGTTAAATCTCTGAACACATACTCCTGAGCCAACATC
>NW_011385449.1:0-629 GCF_000754665.1 Bison bison bison
TAAATTATCTAGTAGTTTTGTTTTGCTCCTCTACTGTAGAACATGTCTAAGAGTCATCAACATGAAGCTACAAAATTGTTCTATAGTGTCCTCTGTTTGTTCTAAGGTAAAAATTGCTATATCGTTATATTCTGTCACAAGCTTCGTCAACAAGAAAGTACCTCGAAAGAACAGGAACAAAACGAAAAATTAAATGTGATATGAGCTTTTAGATAAACTATGAACACTAATTACACTCTGAAATATCTGCCTATGAGAGTCTTGATTGAAGGCAGAGGAGAAGGGGACGACAGAGGCTAAGATGGTTGGATGGCATCACTGATTCGATGGACATGAGTTTGAGCAAGCCCCTGGATTGGTGATGGACACGGAAGCCCAGCGTCCTGCAGGCCACGGGGTCCCAAAGAGTCAGACACGACTGAGCCACTGAACTGAACTGAACATACAATCGTTTCTCCAGGTGTTTGGGTTACCCGAGTTTCTATCCTGTGCTAAACTAAGTGACGACAGTGTACTGAAGAGCTGGGTCATTTCCAAATAAATTAAAGTTCTGAAACATTCACGCCTTGAAAGGACCTCCCTTTTACACAGAAACAAAAGAGATTTTTGACCATCCAATAATAGTGTCT
>NW_011385450.1:0-622 GCF_000754665.1 Bison bison bison
GACCTTCCGGTCGCACCTCAGGATGAGGCCGGTCTCACGACGACATTCCAGACGTGGCCTTGTGGGTGCTTCCACATTCCGAAGGACCCCGATTTCCCGGTCCTCTCTTGATAAGAACCCGATGCCCGGAGACCTCTTCGACCTCCACCATGTGAATGAAGTCAACAGGAAGGGGCAGTGACTCGCCAGTGCATCGTCGGGAAAAGACCCCCAGGTTCCAAATACCGCTCGACAAGTGGCCTGTCTCCCCGGGCACACCTGGAGAGGCAAGCGGAGTTCCATGCCTCAACCCAAGAAGAGGCCACACTCTCCTGTCCCAAGTCTGCAGGGACCTTGCAATCGGAGTCTGAAGTCAGAGGAACCCTGAGGTTCCTGCCTCAACTGGAGATGAGGCCCTCTTCCAATGCACCAAACCCAGTGGAGTCCCGAGAGGCCCCTCCCACCTCCAGTTTCCCTGACTTCTCAGAGCCACCATGAGAAGCCCCCTGAGGTCACCTGCACAAGTCGACGGACCCCAGGGTGTCCTGCCTCAACCCGAGAAACGACCTCGAGAGACCTTCTTCAACACGTCTCGAGGCCAGACTTCCCCGTACATGACTGGAGAGCAATGAAGCGCTCCCCC
>NW_011385451.1:0-688 GCF_000754665.1 Bison bison bison
ATGGATTAAAGATCTAAATGTAAGACCAGAAACTATAAAACTCTTAGAGGAGAACATAGGCAAAACACTCTCCGACATACATCACAGCAGGATCCTCTATGACCCACCTCCCAGAATATTGGAAATAAAAGCAAAAATAAACAAATGGGACCTAATTAAACTTAAAAGCTTCTGCACAACAAAGGAAACTATAAGCAAGGTGAAAAGACAGCCTTCAGAATGGGAAAAAATAATAGCAAATGAAGCAACAGACAAACAACTAATCTCAAAAATATACAAGCAACTCCTACAGCTCAATGTCAGAAAAATAATTGACTCAATCAAAAAATGGGCCAAAGAACTAAATAGACATTTCTCCAAAGAAGACATACAGAGGGCTAACAAACACATGAAAAGATGCTCAACATCACTCATTATCAGAGAAATGCAAATCAAAACCACTATGAGGTACCATTTCACACCAGTCAGAATGGCTGCGATCCAAAAGTCTACAAGCAATAAATGCTGGAGAGGGTGTGGAGAAAAGGGAACCCTCTTACACTGTTCGTGGAAATGCAAACTAGTACAGCCACTATGGAGAACAGTGTGGAGATTCCTTAAAAAACTGGAAATAGAACTGCCTTATGATCCAGCAATCCCACTGCTGGGCATACACACTGAGGAAACAAGAATTGAAAGAGACACGTGT
>NW_011385452.1:0-668 GCF_000754665.1 Bison bison bison
AATGGCTGTAATCTTCTCAAATGTAGTACAAAACACCAAATTACAAATTCGAAAGCTTAGAAAGTCCCAAAGAAAGATAAATATAAAGAAAACACCACCTGGGCACATCATAGTAACAAAGAGAAAATTTTGTGCATAAAAAATTTTTTTTGCATTCAAAAGACCAATGAATGACCTGACTTAAACAATGGAGCTAAGAATTAAAGTGGTGAAAGAAACCTGTTGACTCATTACTCATTTATACCCAGTGAAAATATTGTTAAAAAACAAAGGCAAAATGAAGAAATTGTGGCAAATCATATATTCTGAATAAAGCTACAACAATGAATGTAACTAGAATAAACACATCAATGATAAGGCTGAAATTCTCCAACTGGAAAAAAGCAAGCTGAAATTATAAGCTGTCTACAACATGCTCAGTCAGTCACGTCCCACTCTTTGGGACCCATGGACTGAAAAGAAAAACCCATAATCTCAACCATTCCACTGAAAGTAGCATCAAAAACATTTGGGAATGCATTTACAAAAGATGTATACAATCTGTACATAGAAAGCTTACCAAATGTTGTTAAGATTAAGTAAGAAAGGTCTAATATAAAACCACCTCATTGATTGTAAGACTCAATATTAGTTAAAATGTCAATTCTTGTCAATCATCACTTTCAATG
>NW_011385453.1:0-791 GCF_000754665.1 Bison bison bison
TTGGAGAAATGTCTATTTAGTTCTTCGGTCCCATTTTTTGATTGGGTCATTTATTTTCTGGGATTGAGCTGTAGGAGTTGCTTATATATTTTGAGATTAGTTGTTTGTCAGTTGCTTCATTTGCTATTATTTTCTCCCATTCTGAAGGCTGTCTTTACACCTTGCTTATAGTTTCATTTGTTGTGCAGAAGCTTTTAAGTTTACTTAGGTCCCATTTGTTTATTTTTGCTTTTATTTCCAATATTCTGGGAGGTGGGTCATAGAGGATCCTGCTGTGATGTATGTCAGAGAGTGTTTTGCCTATGTTCTCCTCTAGGAGTTTTACAGTTTCTGGTCTTACATTTAGATCTTTAATCCATTTTGAGTTTATTTTTGTGTATGGTGTTAGAAAGTGTTCTAATTTAATTCTTTTACAAGTGGTTGACCAGTTTTCCCAGCACCACTTGTTAAAGAGATTGTCTTTAATCCATTGTATATTCTTGCCTCCTTTGTCAAAGATAAGGTGTCCATACATGCCTGGATTTGTCTCTGGGCTTTCTATTTTGTTCCATTGATCTATATTTCTGTCTTTGTGCCAGTACCATACTGTCTTGATGACTGTGGCTTTGTAGTAGAGCCTGAAGTCAGGCAGGTTGATTCCTCCAGTTCCATTCTTCTTTCTCAAGATAGCTTTGGCTATTCGAGGTTTTTTGTATTTCCATACAAATTTGTGAAATTATTTGTTCTAACTCTGTGAAGAATACCGTTGGTAGCTGGATAGGGATTGCATTGAATTCATAAATTGCTTTGGG
>NW_011385454.1:0-790 GCF_000754665.1 Bison bison bison
TATTGCTACTCCTGCTTTCTTTTGGTCCCTATTTGCATGGAAAATCTTTTTCCAGCCCTTCACTTTCAGTCTGTATGTGTCCCCTGTTTTGAGGTGGGTCACTTGTAGACAACATATGTAGGGGTCTTGTTTTTGTATCCATTCAGCCAGTCTTTGTCTTTTGGCTGGGGCATTCAACCCATTTACGTTTAAGGTAATTACTGATAAGTATGATCCTGTTGCCATTTACTTTATTGTTTGGGGTTCGAATTTATACACCATTTTTGTGTTTCCTGTCTAGAGAATATCCTTTAGTATTTGTTGTAGAGATGGTTTGGTGGTGCAGAATTATCTCAGCTTTTGCTTGTCTGAGAAGCTTTTGATTTCTCCTTCATATTTGAATAAAATCCTTGCTGGGTACAATAATCTGGGCTGTAGGTTATTTTCTTTCATCATTTTAAGTATGTCTTGCCATTCCCTCCTGGCTTGAAGAGTTTCTATTGAAAGATCAGCTGTTATCCTTATGGGATTTCCCTTGTGTGTTATTTGTTGTTTTTCCCTTGCTGCTTTTAATATTTGTTCTTTGTGTTTGATCTTTGTTAATTTGATTAATATGTGTCTTGGGGTGTTTCGCCTTGGGTTTATCCTGTTTGCGACTCTCTGGGTTTCTTGGACTTGGGTGATTTATTTCCTTCCCCATTTTAGGGAAGTTTTCAACTATTATCTCCTCAAGTATTTTCTCTATGGTCTTTCTTTTTGTCTTCTTCTTCTTGGAACCCCTATGATTCGAATGTTGTAGTCGTTTAATATT
>NW_011385455.1:0-570 GCF_000754665.1 Bison bison bison
TTCCTGACCCAGGAATTGAACAGGAGTCTCCTACATTGAAGGTAGCTTCTTTACCAATTGAGCTATCAGGGAAGCCCTTTGTCTTCTTATGCAAATTTATTTCTAGTTATTTTATTCCTTTCATTGCAATGATGAACAGGATTATTCCTTAATTTCTCTTTCTGAATTTTCATTGTTAGTGTATAGGAATATAAGGGTTTCTGTGTATTAATTTTATACCCTGCACATTTACTCTATTCATTGATTAACTCCAGTAATTTTCTGGTGGCATCTCTTGGGTTTTCTGTGTAAAGGATAATATCATGTGCAAATATAGAGAGTTTTACCTCTTCTTTTCCAATCAGGATTCTTTTTATATCTTTTTCTTCTTTGAAAAGTGTGGCTAGAATTTCCAAAACTAGTAGTGATGAGTATGGGCACCCTTGTCTTAATGCTGATTTTAAAGGAATGTTTTAAGTTTTGATTATTGACAATAATGTTTGAAGTGGTTTTGTCATATTAGGCTTTCATTATGTTGAGGTATGTTCCATCTATGACTACTTTGGCTAGTTAGTTTTTTTTTTTTTTTTT
>NW_011385456.1:0-614 GCF_000754665.1 Bison bison bison
AAACTGCTGACTTTGCATCCCCTATTATCCTCTATGTGTAACTTAGGGTATAAAAACCCCTGTTGAAAATAAAGCTATGGGCCTTGCTCACCAACGCTTGGTCTCCCCATGTCATTCTTCCCTTTAACTTCTGGCTGAAGTCTCGATCTGGAGCGCGGATGTCCTCTGCGACCATTTCTTTGCCTGGGCTTCTAAGACCCACTCGAGAAGGTGTCTAAGGTGGGGCACCTTCCGCTATTCGAGAGAGCGCCTGCGGCCTCCGTGGTCAGAGCTAACCTGGTGTCACCGGTTATATTGATTTTCCGCGTAAACCAAGCTACTCAGCCTCTTTTCTCCACTGAATTTTCCGACTGAGCTATCCTCATTCTATTACTCTTTATATCTCTAATTAGCTTATAAATAGTCGCCTAGGCCATCTCTCCTTCGAATACCCTGGATCAGCCGGGGCTGGACCCCGGCAATAGGTGACTTTCCCAGTTCCCAGAGACTGGCAGCCAAAGATTGCATTTTACATGGTGCAGATTAAAAAGAAATGTCAGGACACATGTGGCAGGAATTCCAATGAATGCCCCAGATACAACTGGAAGGTAATTCCATCGATGTTCTCGAGGCAA
>NW_011385457.1:0-663 GCF_000754665.1 Bison bison bison
GACCTGACTTAACAATTAAACAATAATAACAAAATATTTTCTTCAGGCACCTTAAAGGACAGCCTTGCACATCCCTAGAACGTACAACCTTATTTTGGAAATGACAGTACTAAGCTGTGTCATGGCAACAGTGACAGCACATGGTCACCAAAGAATAACAGGATTCCTTTTTCCCCTCAGACCTCTATTCTTCCCTTTAAGGAGACTCAAGCACTCACAGCTCTCCTCTTTCTGTTCTTCACTATCCTTAGTATCAAACTCACATGTATTAACACACACACTTTTAAACTCCATTTCTCTCTTGTTTCACTCTTATCTCTCTCCCTATCCCCCATGAATGTTCCTATTTCCCACTTTTTTTTTTTCCCTTTATCTGTGAACTGAAAAATTACCGAACTCATCACATGGACCACAGCCTTGTCTAACTCAGTGAAACTATAAGCCATGCCATGTACGGCCACCCAAGATGGATGGGTCATGGTGGAGAGTTCTGACAAAATGTCTTCCACTGGAGGAGGGAATGGCAAACCACTTCTGAATTCTTGCCTTGAGAACCCCATGAACAGTATGAAAAGGCAAAAAGATACAACACTGAAAGATAAACTCCCCAGGTCGGTAGGTGCCCAATATGCTACTGGAAGAGTGGAGATATAACTCCAGAAA
>NW_011385458.1:0-912 GCF_000754665.1 Bison bison bison
GCCTCTTGTGTTGGCCCAGGGAAGTCCAATCTTCCATTCGAGTTGCGAAGGAAAGCTGGGGATTGCTCTCGAGTGACTGCAGGGCCAATAGACCTCATCTAGGCTTCTGTCCAGAAGCCAGTGTTCCTCTCCAGGGGCGACAGGGATCTCAGGGTTGCATTCCAGACACACCCGGGGAGACAGGCATTCATGTCGAGTGGAAGCAAAGAACCCCGCTCTGCTCTCGAGTCGCGACGGGTATCTCTTGGAGCTCACTGGGTGGACTAAAGGGAGTCAAGCCTCCTGAGGCGTTGGAGAGAGGTCGAGAGATTGGTCTCTAGGCCATACAGGAGACGAAGGCCCTCACCTCGCGATGATGGGGGAGTCTCAGGGTTGTTCTCGAGCGGCGGCCACAGTGTGCGGTTTCTCCCTAGGTACGATGGGGAGGTCAGTGAGCCTCTCGTGGGGCGCCAGGGAAGTCGGGTCTATATGCGAGTGGCGAGGGGGAGCGCTTCATTACTCTCGAGTCATGGTAGGGGAATCTGGCCTCGAGACGTGTTGAAGAAGGTCTCTCGAGGTCTTAGGTTGAGGCAGAAACCCTGGCTTCCCTCGACTTGTGCAGGTGACCTCAGGGGGCTTCTCGTGGTGGCTCTGAGAAGTCAGGGAAAGTGGAGGTGGGAGGGGCCTCTCGGGAATCCACTGGGTTTGGTGCATTGGAAGAGGGCCTCATCTCCAGTTGAGGCAGGAACCTCAGGGTTCCTCTGACTTCAGACTTCCATCGCAAGGTCCCTGCAGACTTGGGACAGGAGAGTCAGGCCTCGTCTTGGGTTGAGGCATGGAACTCCGCTTGCCTCTCGAGGTGTTCCCGGGGAGACAGGCCACTTGTCGAGCGGTATTTGGAACCTGGGGGTCTTTTCCCGACGATGCACGGGC
>NW_011385459.1:0-726 GCF_000754665.1 Bison bison bison
TCTCAGAGCCACCATGAGAAGCCCCCTGAGGTCACCTGCACAAGTCGAGGGAAGCCAGGGTTTCCTGCCTCAACCCGAGAAAGACCTCGAGAGACCTTCTTCCACACGTCTCGAGGCCAGGTTCCCCTACCATGACTCGAGAGCAATGACGCGCTCCCCCTCGCCACTCGCATGGAGACCCGACTTCCCTGGCGCCGCACGAGAGGCTCACTGACCTCGCCGTCGTACCTCGTGAGAAACCGCACCCTGGGGCTGCCGCTCGAGAACCACCACGAGACTCCCCCGTCATCGCGGAGATGAGGGCCTTAGTCTCCTGCGTGGCCTAGAGGCCAACCTCGCGACCTCTCTCCAAACGCCTCAGGAGGCTTGACTCCCTTTAGTCCACCCAGTGAGCTCCAAGAGATACCCGTCGCGACTCGAGAGCAGAGCGGGGTTCTTTGCTTCCACTCGGGATGAATGCCTGTCTCCCCGGGTGCGTCTAGGAATGCAACCCCGAGATCCCGGTCGCCCCTGGAGAGGAACATTGGCTTCTGGACACAAGCCTAGATGAGGTCTATTGGCCCTGCAGTCACTCGAGAGCAATCCCCAGCTTTCCTTCGCAAACTCGAGTGGAAGATTGGACTTGCCTGGGCCAACACAAAGAGGCAGCCGTGAAATTCCCCCGTCGTAAACTCGAGAAATCCCGCCGTAAACTCGAGAAAAAACCACGTGGCTCCCCCGTCATCG
>NW_011385460.1:0-706 GCF_000754665.1 Bison bison bison
AGCGTCTCAGGAGAAGTCCCACGTTAGGAATTGGAGGTCCAAACGGTACTTGGCACCCTTGAGGCGACCCACAAAGTTCCCCGACATCCGGGTCTCCCTCGAGAGGAGCACCGAGGTTTTCCGGCACCACTTCCTCTGAGCCCCTTCCACCCTCTTAATCTCGACAGGAGGGTGGACTCCCCTGCTTTGTCTGGAAGGGGTTCCCGACCTTCCGGTCGCACCTCAGGATGAGGCCGGTCTCACGACGACATTCCAGACGTGGCCTCGTGGGTGGTTCCACATTGCGAAGCACCCCGATTTCCCGGTCCCCTCTTGATAAGACCCCGATGCTCGGACACCTCTTCGAATTCCACCCTGTGAGTGAAGTCAACACGGAGGGGCAGTGACTCGCCCGTGCATCGTCCAGAAAAAACCCCCATGTTCCAAATACAGCTCGACAAGTGGCCTCTCTCCCCGGGGACACCTCGAGAGGCAAGCGGAGTTCCATGCCTCAACCCAAGATGAGGCCTGTCTCTCCTGTCCCAAGTCTGCAGGGACCCTGCGATCCGAGTCTGAAATCAGAGGAACCCTGAGGTTCCTGCCTCAACTGGAGATGAGGCCCTCTTCCAATGCACCAAACCCAGTGGACTCCCGAGAGGCCCCTCCCAACTCCAGTTTCCCTGACTTCTCAGAGCCACCACTGACGAAGCCCCCTGACGGTCACCTG
>NW_011385461.1:0-628 GCF_000754665.1 Bison bison bison
GACGAGGCCTGACTCTCCTGTCCCCAGTCTGCAGGGACCCTGCGATCGGAGTCTGAAATCAGAGGAACCCTGAGGTTCCTGCCTCAACTGGAGATGAGGCCCTCTTCCAATGCACCAAACCCAGTGGAGTCCCGAGAGGCCCCTCCCAACTCCAGTTTCCCTGACTTCTCAGAGCCACCATGAGAAGCCCACTAAGGTCACCTGCACAAGTCGAGGGAACCCAGGGTTTCCTGCCTCAACCCGAGAAAGACCTCGAGAGACCTTCTTCAACACGTTTCAAGGCCAGATTCCCCTACCATGACTCGAGAGCAATGACGCGCTCACCCTCGCCACTCGCGTGGAGACCCGACTTCCCTGGCGCCCCACGAGAGGCTCACTGACCTTGCCGTCGTACCTCGTGAGAAAGCGCAAACTGGGGCCGCCGCTCGAGAACAACCCCGAAACTCCCCCGTCTTCGCGAGATGAGGGCCTTCGTCTCCTGAATGGCGTAGAGACCAATCTCGCCACCTCTCTCGAAACGCTCAGGAGGCTTGACTCCCTTTAGTCCACCCAGTGAGATCCAAGAGATACCCGTCGCGATTCGAGAGCAGAGCGGGGTTCTTTGCTTCCACTCGAGTTGAATGCCTGT
>NW_011385462.1:0-760 GCF_000754665.1 Bison bison bison
TGACGTGCCTGATCAGGCACTGATCACATGGCTCATCAGGCACTGATCACGTGTTTCTCAGGCAGTGATCAGTGACTGACAGGCGCTGATCATGGGACTGTGCACGCACTCATCACGTGGCTGATCAGGAACTGACCACCTGACTGTGCATGCAGTGAGCAGGTGGCTGGTGCATCACTGATCACTTGTTTATCATGTGGTGATCACATGACTGTGCCGTCAGTGATCACGTGGCTGATCATGCACTGATATCGTGACTGAGCAAGCCCTGATCATGTGCCGGGAGCCGGTGAGGCATTCCACTCTGGACAAAGTTCATGAGGAAGGAGGCTCGGCACACGCAAATGCGGAATCGAGCCTCAGGAGTCCACCCGGATATTCTCGAGCATCTCCCCCTCCAAAAAAACCAGAGTCTGCCTCCTTTCTTGCTTTGTGCTCTCACCTCTGATTTCACTGGGGGCTGTCCCCCACCACGATCTCGCTCTCCCTGTCAAAGAGTTAACTTACAGCTCCAATTCATAAAGTTCCTTGTCATTCTTCCATTGAACTTCCAGCTGAGTCTCCATCTGGAGCTCCGAACACACCACGCTTACTAATTATGCCTGGGCTGCTAAGACCCCCTCGAGAACGTGTCTAGGGTGAGGCACCTTCCGCTATTCGAGAGGGCGCCTGCGGCCTACGTAAGTTGTGCAAACTTCTTGTCTTGAAGTTTGATTGGTCTCCCACATAAACTAAGCTACTCAGTCTCTTTTTTCCACCG
>NW_011385463.1:0-625 GCF_000754665.1 Bison bison bison
AACCTGGGGGTTTTTTCCCGTACGTTGCACGGGCGAGTCACTACCCCTTCGTGTTGACTTCATTCACAGGGTGGAGTTTGAAGAGGTGTCCGGGCATCGGGTTCTTATCAAGAGGGGACCGGGAAATCGGGGTCCTTCGGAATGTGGAACCACCCACGAGGCCACGTCTGGAATGTCGTCGTGAGACCGGCCTCATCCTGAGGTGCGACCGGAAGGTCGGGAACCCCTTCCAGACAAAGCAGAGGAGTCGACCCTCATGTCCAGATCAGGAGGGTAGAAGAGGCTCAGAGGAAGTGGTGCCGGAAATCTTCGGTGTTCCTCTCGATGGAGACCGGGATGTCGGGGCACTTTGTGGGTCGCATCAAGGGTGCCAAGTACCGTTTCGACCTCCAATACCTAACGTGGGACTTCTCCTGAGACACTAGTAGCGGGAAAGGGCTTCATCTTGCGATGACGGGGGAACCACGTGGATTTTCTCGAGTTGCGGCAGGATTCTCGAGTTACGACGGGGATTTAGGATGCCTCTTGTGTTGGCCCAGGGAGTCCAATCTTCCATTCGAGTTGCGAAGGAAAGCTGGGGATTGCTCTCGAGTGACTGCAGGGCCAATAGACCTCATCTAGGCTT
>NW_011385464.1:0-772 GCF_000754665.1 Bison bison bison
AAGAAATGTCTATGAAAGCTTTTGAACATGTTTTAAAGTCAGTTATTTGCCTGCTTTTATTGTGAAGTTGTATTTTAGCAGTTGCTTTTATATTCTGGATATTGGCCCTTTATTCAGATACAAAGTTTGCAGATAACTTCTTTGATTCTATAGGTTGCCTGTCTATTGATTTTTGAGGAAACAATCCTTTCTTCACTTGATAATTTTAGAACCTTAGCAAATATCATTTGACCACAGGGGTCAGTGTATTCAAGATTCCCTCCTTACGATTCATTGGTCTCTCTGCCTATTTAGCTGCAGGTAGAACACAGTTTTGACTGCTGTGGCATTCTTGCCGGTTTTGAATTCAGGAAGCCTGAAGGCCCCATTGTTGTTCTTTGCTCTCAAGACTGTTTTTGCTCTTTGGGTTTCTTCTGGGTTCCATAAGTTTTAGTTTGGGAGTATTTTTTTTTTCCATTTTATTAAAATGACATGGGATTTTGTAAGTGGTTTCAATATATATGTACATCACTTTTAGGAGTATAGGAAGGTCAACAACACTAAATATTCCAGTGTATGAATATGGTACGGTATTCCGATTACTTGTCTCTTCTTTTTTTCAACAGTGTTCTATGGTTTCCAGTGCACAAAACTTTCACTTCCTAATAAGCCCTTTCCACTGCCTTGCTTGGGTCCTCTAGAATCAGGGATGGGAAAGATGGGCTCAGGAAGAGAGTGAATATTCCTCCCTTCCTCCATACCTACTTTCTGGTTACTTGTAGTACACGAGTGC
>NW_011385464.1:872-1346 GCF_000754665.1 Bison bison bison
TCTTTTCCTGGTCATTTTGCCATTACTTTCACACATTCAGTTCTACTTTGGTTAGAAACCTCATATTTTGTTGTTATCATTAATATTTGTTAAAGGGTTTTTAATGAAGAAACAGTATTATATACTTACCCACAGGATTAATATTAACTTTACATCTGAACCAATTCATTTAAGATTTCAGGAAGTGCAGGTCTGCTGGTTACAAATTCCTTAAGCTTTTGTACATGTAAAACAGTTTTTATTTCATCAGACCTTGTGAATTTCATTGTATTGTAGACTGTATCTGTCTGTGTCCCATAAATGACAATGGATGGATTTTTTTTTTTTTTTAAACTGGAATGTAGTTGGTTTTCTTGTAAATGTGATGTGTTCACCTTTCAGTTCTTGCTTTTACATTGGTTTTGCAGAATCATGGGCTTCCCTGGTGACTCCATGGGTGAAGCGTCTACTTGCAAATGCAGGAGAGCTGGGTTC
>NW_011385465.1:0-695 GCF_000754665.1 Bison bison bison
GTTTCCTGCCTCAACCCGAGAAAGACCTCGAGAGACCTTCTTCCACACGTCTCGAGGCCAGGTTCCCCTACCATGACTCGAGAGCAATGACGCGCTCCCCCTCGCCACTCGCATGGAGACCCGACTTCCCTGGCGCCCCACGAGAGGCTCACTGACCTCGCCGTCGTACCTCGTGAGAAACCGCACTCTGGGGCCGCCGCTCGAGAAACACCCCGAGACTCCCCCGTCATCGCGGAGATGACGGCCTTCGTCTCCTGCGTGGCCTAGAGGCCAACCTCGCGACCTCTCTCCAAACGCCTCAGGAGGCTTGACTCCCTTTAGTCCACCCAGTGAGCTCCAAGAGATACCCGTCGCGACTCGAGAGCAGAGCGGGGTTCTTTGCTTCCACTCGAGATGAATGCCTGTCTCCCCGGGTGCGTCTGGAATGCAACCCCGAGATCCCGGTCGCCCCTGGAGAGGAACATTGGCTTCTGGACACAAGCCTAGATGAGGTCTATTGGCCTGCACTCATTCGAGAGCAATCCCCAGCTTTCCTTCGCAACTCGAATGGAAGATTGGACTTCCCTGGGCCAACACAAGAGGCATCCCGAATTCCCCGTCGTAACTCGAGAATCCCGCCGCAACTCGAGAAAAACCACGTGGTTCCCCCCGTCACTCGCAAGATGAAGCCCTTTCCCGCTACAGCGTCTCAGGAG
>NW_011385466.1:0-916 GCF_000754665.1 Bison bison bison
CCTTGGAACTCTGCATTCAGATGCTTATATCTTTCCTTTTCTCCTTTGATTTTCACTTCTCTTCTTTTCACAGCTATGTGGATTTAATCTGCAGCTTGTACAGGTGGTAGGAAGGTTTTGGGTCTTCTTCCTTAACAACACTGCCCCTGGGTTCCAATTGTGGTTTTATTCCCACTTCTGAATGTGAATCATCCACTGGGGTTTGCTCTTGAGACTGTCCTGGAGGACTTGGGTTTGCCCCTGTGAGGGTGCCAGATGTGGAGATGCAACTGCTTCAGTCATAGTGACTCTGGCTGCATCAGGGACTCAGAGGAGTTGGTGGCTAGGGCAGCAGGACATATAGTGCTCTAGAAGGGTATGTCAACCAGTACTGGCCCATACGTACCAGTATTTTTGCATGTAGAAGCCCCTTCCCTGAGAAAGAAGCCTGGCAAGCCACAGTTACAATGTCACATGCAGTTGGACACTGAGGGCAGCAGTGAGGAGATACCCCCTCCTCCAAGGTAAGGAGCAGTGGCTGCACTTTGATGGAGCGGCTGTGAAGGGATACCCCACACCCAAGGTAAGAGAAACCCAAGTAAGATGGTATGTGTTGCAAGAGGGCATCAGAAGGCAGACACACTGAAACCATATTCACAAAAAACTAGTCAATCTAATCACACTAGGACCACAACCTTGTCTAACTCAATGAAACTAAGCCATGCCCTGGGGGCAACCCAAGACGGCGGGTCATGGTGGAGAGATCTGACAGAAGGTGGTCCACTGGAGAAGGGAATGGCAATCCGCTTCAGTATTCTTGCCTTGAGAACCCCATGAACAGTATCAAAAGGCAAAATGATAGGATACTAAAAGGGGAACTCCCCAGGACAGTAAGGACCCAATATGCTACTGGATATCAGTGGAGAAATAACTCCAG
>NW_011385466.1:3941-4638 GCF_000754665.1 Bison bison bison
CCACTGCTGAGTTTTCCAAATTTGCTGGCATATTGAATGCAGCACTTTCACAGCATCATCCTTTGAGATTTGAAATAGCTCAACTGGAATTCCATCACCTCCACTAGCTTTGTTCATAATGCTGCTTTCTAAGCCCCACTTGACTTTATATTCCACAATGTCTGGCTCTAGTTCAGTGATCACACCATCGTGATTATCTGGGTCGTGAATATCTTTTTTGTACAGTTCTTCTGTGTATTCTTGCCATCTCTTCTTAATATTTTCTGCTTCTGTTAGGTCCATACCATTTCCGTCCTTTACCGAGCCCATCTTTGCATGAAATCTCCCCTTGGTATCTCTAATCTTCTTGAAGTGATCTCTAGTCTTTCCCATTCTGTTGTTTTCCTCCTTTTTTTGCATCGCTCCCTGAGGAAGGCTTTCTTATCTCTTCTTGCTCTTCCTTGGAACTCTGCATTCAGATGCTTATATCTTTCCTTTTCTCCTTTGATTTTCACTTCTCTTCTTTTCACAGCTATGTGGATTTAATCTGCAGCTTGTACAGGTGGTAGGAAGGTTTTGGGTCTTCTTCCTTAACAACACTGCCCCTGGGTTCCAATTGTGGTTTTATTCCCACTTCTGAATGTGAATCATCCACTGGGGTTTGCTCTTGAGACTGTCCTGGAGGACTTGGGTTTGCCCCTGTGAGGGTGCCAGATGT
>NW_011385466.1:5718-6519 GCF_000754665.1 Bison bison bison
CTCAGTCCGTCTCTCTGCAGTCAATAGCAGCCCTTGCCCTGGGATTGCTCCACAATCCGAAAAATCCAGATCCCAACTGCTGTCCCTTCTATGGGACCTGTGTCCCTGTCTGGGGTGTGGATGACTGTGGCAAGGACTGTCTGATTCTCATTCCATTTAGGCTCCCACAGATCAACTGTTTCACTCTCAGCCTAAAATATTTCTCCTCTGATCCAGACAGTTGATCCCAGGCGGGGGGCCGGACACCAACTTATAGTTCTCCCACCCACCGAGGGCAGGTCCAGGCCTATTACCATTCCTGTTCCCCCCACCCCTAGTTCCTTCACCCTACCGAGTTTTGTGGTTCTATTTATTATTTTCCTCTGGTCAGGTACTCCTGTCAGCTCTCAGCTGGTGCTCTGCACACACTTCTGTGTCTGAAGGTGTATCCTTGATGTATCCGTGGAGTGAAATGTACTCCACTTCCAGCTACAGTTCTGCCATTTTGTTCATCTCAACTTTTGGACTACTAGAAATAAGACTGTTGTGAACATTCATGTGCACATCTGTTGGGTTTTTTTTTTTCTATACTTGCTGGTATAAAGCTAAGAAAGGGATGGCTGGGACATATGGTAACCCTATGTTTAACTTTTGAAGGAACTTCCAAACTGTTTTCCACCATAGTGTACTATTTTGTATTCCCATAAACAGTGCATGAAAGTTCAAATATTTCCACTTCCTCATCCGACTTGTTCTTCTCTGTCTCTCATGAGAGCCATACTTTCGGTGTGCCCTGCATGCTTACTTGCCATCTGTATATCA
>NW_011385467.1:0-828 GCF_000754665.1 Bison bison bison
GGGGCCCTGGGGCCCTGGGCTTTTAACCTGGTTTCACACGCAGAGCTGGACTGAGCGCATGGCCAGGCCCATCAGCAAGCAGACCAGTGTAGATTCTTGGTTTTGTTCCCACCGCATGCCCTGCACCCTGCAGCCAGGCATCCCCAATGGAGAATGTGCTGTACGGCTTTCCCATGCCATGAGAGCTGCCTATGGCTACTTTCACGAAGCTGTCTGCTCCCTGAGAACAGAAACTTCCCTGCAGCTGCTGTGCCCAGCACAGGCCAGGCCCAACGTTACAGAGGCAGGCTCTGGCTGAGTTCATGATGACGTGCTAAGTAGTGGTCCAAATACCAAGACTAATTTGTTGCTGTGCCATTGTGGAATGATTAAAGACTAGGCGGTTTAAAAAACTTTTAGACCTCTGAGCGTAGCAAATGTACCTGATTTTCTTCTGGGTATAAAGAGAAAAAAACAAAAAAACAAAAAAAAAACAGCGTGCTGGGGGAGGGATGCGGCAGGGAGGAGGCAGACACATACCAGAGTCATGATGCCCAGCTGGTCTCCCTCCTGTGCCAGGCTGTGCCGCCTCGTTCTGGGCTTGGGCAGGGGCGGGCAGGAGCCAGCATTCGAGGAAGTGGGAAGCAGGTTGAGGGAGCTCACTGATTTAAAACGACGGAGGCTGCCTAAGCTCCCCCTGTCCTCCCTGCTCTCAGTCTCCTCGGCCCGCTGCTCCGTGTTCTCCTTCTCTTCTTCGATCAACCTAAAATGAATAAAATACGTCACCTGCCTTTGTCAGTCAGAGGAACCTGTCTGGACAATAAATTTGGGCTGGCATTCTGTGTCATG
>NW_011385469.1:0-522 GCF_000754665.1 Bison bison bison
CTGTGTTTTTGAACAGGGCGGAAGATGATGCGTGGCCGTGGATTGGAGAGAAACCTACGCCTCTCACACGCCTGAAGGCAGGAAGTTCTCAGGGGGACGGAACCTGCCTTCACTTCTCAGGGGGACTGGGACGGTCCCCTCGCCTCGCGCGCCGCACCCCCCCCCCCCCCGACCCCGACCCTTAGCCCAGCCCCCCCACGCCCGTCTCCCTAACCTCACACTCCCCCACCCCACCCCCATCCCGGCCACCGAGGGGGGCCCGGGGAGGGATGGCTGTCTCAGCCCCGGTTCTGAGATGTCACTTGTGAAACCGCTCTAGGCCGAGATGCCAGATGGCCGCCCTGCCGCTTGGTGTCCGTCTCCATCACCCCTGCCCGAAAGGCACGTGAGATCACGGACAGCACATCAGATCAGATCAGATCAGATCACATCAGTCGCTCAGTCGTGTCCGACTCTTGGCGACCCCGTGAAGCGCGGCACGCCAGGCCTCCCTGTCCATCACCAACTCCCGGAGTTCACTGA
>NW_011385470.1:0-530 GCF_000754665.1 Bison bison bison
GTTCTATTATGGCTTTGATTCCAGTTGAGCTATTTCAAATCCTAGAAGATGATGCTGTGGAAGTGATGCACTCAATATGCCAGGGAATTTGAAAATCTCAGCAGTGGCTCGGGACCGGAAAAGGTCAGTTTTCATTCCAATCTCAAAGAAAGGGAATGCCAAAGAATGCTCAAACTGCCCTACAGTTGCAGTCATCTCACATGCTAGCAAAGTAATGCTCAAAATTCCCCAAGCCAGGCTTCAGCAATACATCAAGTGTTAACTTCCAGATGTTCAAGCTTGTTTTAGAAAATACAGAGGAACCAGAGATCAAATTCCCAACATCTGCTGGATCTTTGAAAAAACAAGCAAGTTCCAGGAAAACATCTACTTCTGCAAAAGCCTTTGACTGTGTGGATCAACATGAACTGGAAAATTCTGAAAGAGATGGGAATACCAGACCACCGGACCTGCCTTTTGAGGAGACTGTATGCAGGTCAGGAAGCAACAGTTAGGACTGGACATTGAGTAACAGACCGGTTCCAAATAGG
>NW_011385471.1:0-643 GCF_000754665.1 Bison bison bison
ATATACATAGCATTTTGCGTTTCCAATTCACAAATTAAAGGTTGCCTCAAACACACTGGCTACAATGGGAACCGGAGGATATTCTTTTGTCTTCTTTCAGAGTTTTCCAAGACTGCATTATAAGGATTAGCACTCACTACCTCTGAAGCTTCTTCTCTCAAGGAAATCATCATCTTGTAAGAGAGCAAAGTACACACTGAGAGCATATCACTGCTCAAAGTGCTAGATTCCTTTTCCCAAAACTCATGTGGGTTTTGACCTTTTGTTTCCATATCTTGTTTAAAAATAAATTCATTCTCAGGATACTGTTTTCTGGTTGCTAAAGCATCAGTTCAGTTCAGTCGCTAAGTCGTGTCCGACTCTTTGCGACCCCATGAATCGCAGCACGCCAGGCCTCCCTGTCCATCACCAACTCCCGGAGTTCACCCAGACTCACGTCCATCAAGTCAGTGATGCCATCCAGCCATCTCATCCTCTGTCGTCCCCTTCTCCTCCTGCCCCCCAACCCCTCACAGCATCAGAGTCTTTTCCAATGATTTAATTCTTCACGTGAGGTGGCCAAAGTACTGGAATTTCAGCTTTAGCATCATTCCTTCCAAAGAAATCCCAGGGCTGATCTCTGCTCCATATTTAATTCATCGGA
>NW_011385472.1:0-619 GCF_000754665.1 Bison bison bison
ACTACACCATACACCACCCAAATTCCTTGAAAAGAAAGCGAGCTACGCCCCAAGACAAATCTTACAATGTCCTCAGGTAGGGGGCCAGCCACTCCCGTTGGAATTGGAGTAACCTCGTCAAGGGTTAATATTGTTGCTAAATCTCCTTACCGTTTGGCTTTTCTCTTAGCCTGGGTGAGACCCCCCTGAGGGGGTTTTCTCCAAGGAGCACGCTCTGCATATTGTGCATGCAGTCTGTTTTAAAAGCTCCACTGTTTAAAAAACTTTTTATCTTTTTCAGGCTTAGGCAACACTTTGAGAGGCTTTGGGGGCAAAGTGGGAAACTCTTGGGCCCTGGAAGGCGCAAACGGAGGCGGCGGCTATCGCCCCAAATCAGAAAGTGGTGGATACATTTTTTTTAAAGTTGCGCAGAGGGGGAGTAGCTCGCCAGGGCGTCTGGCCACAGTGTCCTGTAAGTCCTCTCCTCTCTCCTCTGCTGATTTTTTCTCCTTCTTCTCTTTAAATCTTTCTCTAAGTTTTCTTCCCTCACTCTATCTTTTTTCCTCCTCTTCTCTTCTCTTTTACTTTCTATCATTTCCTTCTTGTTTCCCTCTTTCATTCTCCCTTCTTCCTTCTTACT
>NW_011385473.1:0-821 GCF_000754665.1 Bison bison bison
GACCTCAGGGGGCTTCTCATGGTGGCTCTGAGAAGTCAGGGAAACTGGAGTTGGGAGGGGCCTCTCGGGACTCCACTGGGTTTGGTGCATTGGAAGAGGGCCTCATCTCCAGTTGAGGCAGGAACCTCAGGGTTCCTCTGATTTCAGACTCCGATCACAGGGTGCCTGCAGACTTGGGACAGGAGAGACAGGCCTCGTCTTGGGTTGAGGCATGGAACTCCGCTTGCCTCTCGAGGTGTCCCCGGGGAGAGAGGCCACTTGTCGAGCTGTATTTGGAACCTGGGGGTTTTTTCTGGACGATGAACGGGCGAGTCACTGCCCCTTTGTGTTGACTTCATTCACAGGGTGGAGTTCGAAGAGGTGTGCGGGCATCGGGTTCTTATCAAGAGGGGACTGGGAAGTCGGGGTCCTTCGAAATGTGTAACCGCCCACGAGGCCACGTCTGGAATGTCGTCGTGAGACCGGCCTCATCCTGAGGTGCGACCGGAAGGTCGGGAACCCCTTCCAGACAAAGCAGGGGAGTCGACCCTCCTGTCGAGATCAGGAGGGTGGAAGGGGCTCAGAGGAAGTGGTGCCGGAAAACCTCGGTGCACCTCTCGGGGGAGACCGGGATGTCGGGGAACTTTGTGGGTCGCCTCAAGGGTGCCAAGTACCGTTTGGACCTCCAATTCCTAACGTGGGACTTCTCCTGAGACGCTGTAGCGGGAAAGGGCTTCATCTTGCGATGACGGGGGACCACGTGGTTTTTCTCGAGTTGCGGCGGGATTCTCGAGTTACGACCGGGAATTCAGGATGCCTCTTGTGTTGGCCCAGGGAAGCAC
>NW_011385473.1:4928-5356 GCF_000754665.1 Bison bison bison
AACCTGGGGTTTTTCTGGACGATGCACGGGCGAGTCACTGCCCCTCCGTGTTGACTTCACTCACAGGGTGGAGTTCGCAGAAGTGTGCAGGCATCGGGTTCTTATCAAGAGGGGACCGGGAAATCGGGGTGCTTCGGAAAGTGGAACCACCCACGAGGCCACGTCTGGATTGTCGTCATGAGACCGGCCTCATCCTGAGGTGCGACCGGAAGGTCGGGAACCCCTTCCAGAAAATGCAGGGGAGTCGACCATCCTGTCGAGATCAGGAGGGTAGAAGGGGCTCAGAGGAAGTGGTGCCGGAAAACTTCGGTGCTCCTCTCAGGGGAGACCGGGATGTCGGGGAACTTTGTGGGTCGCCTCAAGGGTGCCAAGTACCGTTTGGACCTCCAATTCCTAACGTGTTACTTCTCCTGAGACGCTGTAGCGGG
>NW_011385474.1:0-765 GCF_000754665.1 Bison bison bison
AACGGGGGTTGGGGGAATAGAAAAGGGAGAGTTATTGTTTAATGGATACAGAATGGCTGGAGGCAAAATGTTTTGAGCATAACAGTGGTTCACCCAACACTGAGAATGTATGTAATGCCACTGCACTGTTGGAAATATAAATTGGCACAGCCATCACAGAAAAACTCTACTATGGAGGTTCCTACAAAAAAAAAAAAAAAAGGAAAAAGCGTAAAGAAGGATAGAACTACCACATGATCCAGCAATTTCACCTCTGGGTATTTATTCAAAGGAAATGAAAGCATTCTCTTAGATATCTGAACTCCCATGTATATTGCAGCGTTACTCATAGTTATTCTAAGACATAGAACAACCTGTGTCCATAAATGGAGTAATGCTTAAATAAAAGTGGTATGTGTATTCAACAGAATATTATTAAGCCATTAAAAAGGAGATCTTGCCATTTGTGACTGTGTAGATGAAACTTGAGGGCATTAAGCTAAGTGAAGCAATTCAGACAAAAACAAATACTGTATGAGATCACTTACATGTGGCATCTAAAAAGTTGAAGTCATAGAAATAGAGAATAGAATGGTGGCTGCCAAGGGCTGGAGTTGGGGGAAATGAGGGGATATTGGTTAAAGAGTGTGAACTTCCCATTGTAAGAGGAGTACATTCTGAGGCTGTAATGTGCAACATGGTAACTATGGTTTCCAATACTGTATTGTATGCTTGAAAGTTGCTAAGAAAGCATATCTTAAATGCTCTAATCACACCACAACAAAA
>NW_011385475.1:0-1408 GCF_000754665.1 Bison bison bison
GGGGGCGTCGACCGGGAGCCCGTGGTGAAGGTGGGCAGCGCACCGGGAGCGCGCCCGGGCGGGCGAGCCGGGCGGCGCGGGTCGGAACCGGGTCGCGGCGGGGATGGGGGCGGTCCCAGTTGTGCTCCCGGGGATCCCCACTGCGGCTGGGAAGGCACCGGGAGCATGGCAGGGGCGGGCGGCGCGGGGCGGGGTCGGCTCCTGGCGGGGTGGGGAGGGCTTCCCCGTGGTCCTCTCGGGGGTCGCCGTGGCGGCTGGGAACGCCCACTGCGTGCGCTCCTGGGTCCCCAAGGATCGGCATCCAGTGGGCGCGGCGGAGGGGTGCGGACCACAGGTCAGGGAACTGGGACTGCGTGGAGCAGGGAACCACGTAGTCCGCCCTCTGTTGGCACAACCTGGCGGTCGCAGAAAGGCCTCGCCTTTGGGCTCAAGGCCTTTACCGCTCCACCCCTTTGCTGAAAGGTCAGATCCGCGCGGTTTTCCCAAGCAGCCTAGTGTCCGCTGCAAGTCCAAGGGCCAGAACCCTGATCTCTGGCCGGCTGGCCCAGCCCTGCTTCTGGCACTTTGGAGGCCAGCGGGCCCTTGACCACCTGCTGGGATGGGAAAGGGAAGGGTCCACGAATTGCACCCTAGAAACTTAGTAGGGTGCATGGGTTTCAAAACCCGGTGGCCGCCCAGGCAGAAAACAAGGGAGGAGGGCACCCTGCTGCCCTTTCATGGCAGCATCTGTGGCTGTCCTGCTGAGGGGGCCTTTCCATGGGGACCGTGTGCAGTACAAGTTTGGTGTTTTGGAACCGAATAATTAGAACGTGTAAAAATTGTAAATGATGCGGTGGTTTGATTCAAACAAAACAAAACAAAAAACCAAGCTCCAAGTTTTTTGCAAATTTAGGTCTTAATATTGAAGGCCTGTATTCCTTCCACTGTGGCATTGTACGAAGAAATGTGCGGGTTTGTTTTTTTTTTTTTTAACTTGTTTTTTGTTTTTCTTTTTTTTTAGAAAAGATTCCGAAAAATGAGGGAAACAGGAAGCCCAGAGGTGCCCCTGTAGTTTGGCGAAGGCCTTAGGAGGTCACTTGGAAATGCTGCTGGCTGTGAGGGGGGGAGGGGGCAGATGGGCACAGAGCTGTGTAGGCTTGTCCTTTGCATGGATGTTCTTTGTAGAAATCCACCTCGGAGCCATCTCCTGATGTGTAAGAATTTCCCAGACAAACCTTGAGCTAAGCAATGCGTTTTTTCCTTAGGAAATGTTGGTCTTCAGTGATGTTCAAAGCCTGTGTATTTCGGCTAGACTCTGGCTTCAGGTCGGTTCCCCCAAAAGGCTCAGAAGCGACCTGAACCAAACAGTAAGTTTTCCTCTTACCTTGTTCTCCTCATCTATGTGAAGAGTATACTTTAAGAGTATCCT
>NW_011385476.1:0-1046 GCF_000754665.1 Bison bison bison
TCACGAGGTACGACGGCGAGGTCAGTGAGCCTCTCGTGGGGCGCCAGGGAAGTCGGGTCTCCATGCGAGTGGCGAGGGGGAGCGCGTCACTGCTCCCGAGCCATGGTAGGGGAATCTGGCCTCGAGACGTGTTGAAGAAGGTCTCTCGAGGTCTTTCTCGGGTTGAGGCAGGAAACCCTGGGTTCCCTCGACTTGTACAGGTGACCTAAGGGGGCTTCTCATGGTGGCTCTGAGAAGCCAGGGAAACTGGAGGTGGGAGGGGCCTCTCGGGACTCCACAGGGCTTGGTGCATTGGAAGAGGGCCTCATCTCCAGTTGAGGCAGGAACCGCAGGGTAGCTTTGATTTCAGACTCCGATCGCAGGGTCCCTGCAGACTGGGGACAGGAGAGTCAGGCCTCGTCTTGGGTTGAGGCATGGAACTCCGCTTGCCTCTCGAGATGTCCCCGGAAAGCGAAGCCGATTGTCGAGCTGTATTTGGAACCTGGGTTTTTTTCCGAACGATGCCCGGAAAAACTGACCCTTCGTGTTGACTTCATTCACAGGGTGGAGTTCGGAGAGGTGTCCGGGCATTGGGTTCTTCTCAAGAGGGGACCGGGAAATCGGGTTCCTACGGAATGTGGAACCACCCACGAGGCCACGTCTGGAGTGTCTTCGTGAGACCGGCCTCATCCTGAGGTGCGACCGGAAGGTCGGGAACCCCTTCCAGACAAAGCAGGGGAGTCGACACTCCTGTCCAGATCAGGAGGGGAGAAAGGGCTCAGAGGAGGGGGTGCCGGAAAACCTCAGTGTTCCTCTCGAGGGAGACCGGGATTTCGGGGAACTTTGTGGGTCGCATCAAGGGTGCCAAGTGCCCTTTCGACCTCCAATTCCTAACGGGGACTTCTCCTGAGACGCTGTAGCGGGAAAGGCTTCATCTTGCGATGACGGGGGAGCACGTGGTTTTCTCGAGTTACGGCGGGATTCTCGAGTTACCGGAAGGGGGAATTCGAGGAGTGCCGTCTTGTGTTTGGCCCAGGCAAGTCCAATCTCCATTCGAGTTGCGAAGG
>NW_011385477.1:0-504 GCF_000754665.1 Bison bison bison
AAATACTGTTGTGAAAAAGAACAGCACTATTCATTGCTTACCGAAGACAGTTCATCACATCCCAGTAATGTGTAGTAATCTTCAGTATCTTCCGACTTGTAATTCAGTATCGCATCCATTGAGATGACTAAACCAGTTTTTCTTCCCTTTGAAACAAGAGGCACAATGAACTGAGAATTAACAGGAAACGCCTTTTGAGATCTGGTTTATAGCAGCGCGTTCCAAACGGCAGTTAACTAGATTTAAGGCTGGCCACAGTCAACACACCAGCTGTCATCCTAGACCTTTGTAAACTCTAGTTTTCATTGGCTGTTTATACAAGAGAAAAGAATAGCCCACGTGCGGAACTGTTGCAGTGCTGGCTGGGATCTGTAGTTTGAGTTTATGTAAGTGATGTAAATGAACCATTCCTTTTAGAAGTTGATAAACAATATCCATTTTTACATACTCCTCAAATTGGCCATTTTTTCACCTCTGATATATTTTCACCTCTTTTTTTTTTTT
>NW_011385478.1:0-846 GCF_000754665.1 Bison bison bison
AGCAGCATGATTCGTCACTGCTGAGCTCCATACCTATTGCATGCTGATTGCATGGTTCGTGTCTGCTCAGCTCTTTGACTATTACCTCCTGAGGTGCTTGTACAGGCGCCACCTGCAGGGGACCAGCCCAGCTGATCCAGGGTATTCGAAGGAGAGATGGCCTACGCGACTATTTATATGCTAGTCAGAGATATCAAGAATAATAATATGAGGATAGCTCAGTAGGAAATTTCGGTGGAGAAAAGATACTGAGTAGCTTGGATTACGCGGGGGACCAATAAAACTTGAATACAAGAAGATTGCACCACTTAAGTAGGCCGCAGGCCCACTCTCGAATAGCGGAAGGTGCCTCACCCTAGACACCTTCTATAGTGGGTCTTAGCAGCCCAGGCACAATTAGTAAGCGTGGTGAGTTCCGAGCTCCAGATAGAGACTCAGCTGGAAGTTAAAGGGAAGAATGATAGGGAATTGATGAATTAGAGCTATAAGTTAACTCTTTGACAGAGAGAGCGAGATGCTGGTGGGGGACAGCCCCCAGAGAAATCAGAGGTGAGAGCACAAAGCAATACAGTAGGCAGAGTCTGGTTTTTTGGGGAGGCAGATGCTCGAGAATATCCGGGTGGACTCCTGAGGCTATATCCCGCATTTGCGTATGCCGAGCATCCTTCCTCATGACCTTTGTTCAGAGTGGAATGCCTCACCGGCTCCGGGCATATGATCAGTGCATGCTCAATCACGATATCAGTGCATGTTCAGCCACGTGATCACTGACTGCACAGTCACGTGATCAGGGCCTCTCAGTCACGAGATCACCGTATGATAAACACGTGATCAGTTAAGGATCAG
>NW_011385479.1:0-701 GCF_000754665.1 Bison bison bison
CATGTATTTCTGCCTCTGTATCTTCTGACAGCCAGCCGCCGGCCGGTTCGTCTGCCCCCGGCTCTCCCAGGTGCTCTGGCTCTGGCTGAGGAGCTTGCGCAGGCCAGCTGTCTCCCTTGGCATGGGTGTGTGCGAGTGTCTGTGTGTCTGTCTGTGTGCCTGCCTGTGGCTTGTCTGCTCTCTCAGGAAGGTGGAGGGGTTGGCGTGGGTCAAAGGGGGGCGTCGGTAGTGTGAAGGGGCGTGGCTGAGGCGCTCCGTCGACCGTGTCTCCCTGGCTTCTCGTGGGTTTGGGCACCGGAGAGGTGCTAGGGAATTTGGGTGCTCAAGTTTCCCTGCGCCTAGGCCCGCAGGAGGTTCAGAGGCCCCTGGGCCGCAGGGGTTTGGAGGCGGCGGGCCCCGAAGACCAATACCTCCGGGGCAGCGCGGGCCTGGGTAGCGAATGGGATCGGGGGGGCTGGATGGCCCCGCTCAGCGATCGCGGCCGGGTCTGGAGCGGCCGGGGGTGGGAGGGCACCGATACCTCCGCACCCCTCATCTCAGCCCCCAGGCCCCGCGCGCACGCGTATCCTGCCAGTTACTTCCTGGCACCAAACTGATTTTTCCTCAACATTGTTCAGTGCCTGTCATGGAGGGAAAGAGGGAGAGTTACTGAAAAAATATTCAAAGTCTCTTATAGGAAAATATTTTGAAATATTATATTT
>NW_011385480.1:0-756 GCF_000754665.1 Bison bison bison
ATGGATAAGAAAGCTGTGGTACATATACACAATGGAGTATTACTCAGCCATTAAAAAATGCATTTGAATCAGTTCTAATGAGGTGAATGAAAGTGGAGCCTATTACGCAGAATGAAGTAAGCCAGAAAGAAAAACACCAATACAGTATACTAACACATATATATGGAATTTAGAAAGATGGTAATGACAACACTGTATGTGAGATAGCTAAAGAGACACAGATGTATAGAACAGTCTTTTGGACCCTGTGGGAGAGGGAGCAGAGGATGATTTGAGAGAATGGCATTAAAACATGTATAATATCATATTAGAAATGAAACGCCAGTCCATGTTCCATGCAGGATACAGGAAGCTTGGAGCTGGTGCACTGGGATGACCCAGAAGGATGGTATAGGGAAGGAGGTAGGAGGGGGTTCAGGATGGGGAAAACGTGTATACCTGTGGCCAATGCATGTTGATGTATGGTGAACCACTACAATAGTGTAAAGTAAAAAACAATAAGAATAAAATAAATAAATACAGAAATACAGAAATGAAAACAAACAACAAAAATTTCTAACTCTTTTGTGTGGATGAAAAATGTCAAATAGCACACCGTATCTGGAAGAAAATACCAACAGGTAAATACATTTCCCAGTATTTCTTTAACAGCACATGAAATACACTCATTATAGTGAATTACCAAGAAGTCTTTTAGGTTCACCTTTTTGTGATCCCGGAGACCATAGCCCAACAAATTCCTCTGTCCTTGGGATT
>NW_011385481.1:0-682 GCF_000754665.1 Bison bison bison
GGTAGGTGCCCAATATGCTACTGGAGATCAGTGGGGAAATAACTCCAGAAAGAATGAGGAGACAGAGCCAAAGCAAAAACAACACGCACTTGTGGATATGACTGGTGATGAAAGTAAAGTCTGATTCTGTAAAAAGCAATATTACATAGGAACCTGGAATGTTATGTCCATGAATCAAGGCAAATTGGAAGTGGTCAAACAGGAGATGGCAAGAGTGAAAGTTGACATTTTAGGAATCAGTGAACTAAAATGGACTGGAATGGTTGAATTTAACACAGATGACCATTATATCTACTACTGAGGGCAAGAATCCCTTAGAAGAAATGGAGTAGCCATTATAGTCAACAAAAGAGTCTGAAATGCAGTACTTGGATGCAATACCAAAAATGACAGAATGATCTCTGTTTCTAGTGGAAACCATTCAATACACTGTAACCCAAGTCTATGCTCTGACCAGTAATGCTAAGAAGCTGAAGTTGAACGGTTCTACGGAGACCTACAAAACCTTCTAGAACTAACACCCCCCAAAGATCCCCTTTTCATTATAAGGGACCGGAATGCAAAAGTAGGAAGTCAAGAAACACCTGGAGTAACAGGCAAATTGGCCTTAGACTTCAGAATGAAGCAGGGCAAAGGCTAATAGAGCTTTGGCAAGAGAACTGTCCTTTTGAGTACATACAAT
>NW_011385482.1:0-553 GCF_000754665.1 Bison bison bison
GTCAAGCCTCCTGAGGCGTTTGCAGAGAGGTCGAGAGATTGGTCTCTAGGCCATACAGGAGACGAAGGCCCTCAAGTCGCGATGACGGGTGAGGCTCGGGGTTGTTCTCGAGCGGCGGCCCCAGTGTGCGGTTTCTCGCGAGGTACGACGGCGAGGTCAGTGAGCCTCTCGTGGGGCGCCAAGGAAGTCGGGTCTCCATGCGAATGGCGAGGGGGAGAGCGTCATTGCTCTCGAGCCTTGATAGGGTGCCGGGGACAAGCCCCGGGTGATCCAGGGTATTCGAAGGAGAGACGGCCTAGGCGAAGATCAGGAAACAACTGCTTAATTAAATGTTAATTAAGGACATAAAGAGTAATAGAATGAGGATAGCTCAGTGAGGAAATTCAGTGGAGAAAAGAGGCTGAATAATTCAGCCAGAAGCTAAGAGAAAGAACGACATGGTGAGACCAAGTTTCGGTGAACAAGGCCCGCACTTTATTTTCAAAGTAGTTTTTATACCTTAAGTTATGCATAGAGGATAATGGGGGAAGGGTAGAGTCTTGCAGCAAACCGG
>NW_011385483.1:0-760 GCF_000754665.1 Bison bison bison
CACGTCTCGAGGCCAGATTCACCTACTATGACTTGAGAGCAATGACGCGCTCCCCCTCGCCATTCGCATGGAGACCCGACTTCCTTGGCGCCCCACGAGAGGCTCACTGACCTCGCCGTCGTACCTCGCGAGAAACCGCACACTGGGGCCGCCGCTCGAGAACAACCCCGAGCCTCAACCGTCATCGCGACTTGAGGGCCTGTTGGGGGCCAGAGTGAGGTACTCCGCCCGTGACAAAGGTCATGAGGAAGGAGGCTCGACATACACAAAGGCGGGATCGAGCCTCAGGAGTCCCCCTGGAAATACCTCGAGCGTCTACCCCCATAACCAGAGCTTCCCTACTTTACTACTTTGTGCTCTTACCTACACCTCTGACTTTACGGGGGGCTGTCCCCACCACCTCTTTCGGAGAAGGAGTTAACCTAGAGCTCCAGTCAATAAAAACTCTTGGGTGTGACAAGAGTGTTTTAACCTACAAACTCCTCTGAAGGTTCTCTAGCCTGCCTGACAGGCTCCTCCGGCCACATGTGATTGCTCACAGCCTCCCAACCGTGAGAGGCACGAGATGCTTTAAACCCTCTAAAAAACGGGTTCTTTAGAGAAGTTAGAAAACTATAAGTATAGTGAGTGGGCTAATTAGAAATTGTGTTGATGAAGGGTTTTTCATTTGTTGAGCCAATGTTTGTTGCTAAGTCTCCATATCCCCTGCCCTTACACACATTAATGAATATATAGAAGAAATAAGTATTAACCTTTGATA
>NW_011385484.1:0-790 GCF_000754665.1 Bison bison bison
AGAAAAGTGAGGGAAACAGAAAGCCCAGAGGTGCCCCTGTAGTTTGGTGAAGGCTTTAGGAGGTCACTTGTAAATGCTGCTGGCTGTAGGGAGACAGTCTCTTTTATGGAGTATTTCATTTCCTCCCAACCCTTGGAAAGTGCTGGCCACAGGGCAGATGCTTCATCATTTTTATTGAACAAGTTCAATTTCACACAATTATATCCATAGTGTCAGCAACACCATGAGGTATATTAGAACAGTGATCATCATAGTTGGTACTTCATGGATCAGTAAAGATAGAAAACTTTTTTCTTAGGAAGGCTGTAACAATTGCTAAGTTTTATGTTTACCCCACAAGGATATTAAAACAAAAAGTGAAACAAATCTCTCCCATCATCACCAAGGCCATTGGAGGTCTGTTGAGGACCCCCACACAAGGGAGGGTCTACCTCTTGGGACACCCCTGCTTCAGCATCTCCCTAAGCCAGCAACCTGGGACAGCTGAGTACACTTGAAGTTCCTTCCTTGACCTCGGGAGTTTTTTTGGAAGACAATTTTTTTGACAGGCAGGGTGGGGGAAGGTTTTGGGATGTTTCAAGTGCAGTCCATTTATTGTGCACTCTTTCTGTTCCCTGGTGGCTCAGTCGGTAGTCTACCTGCATTGCAGGAGACCCAGGTTCAATCCCTGGGTCGGGAAAATCTCCTGGAGAAGGAAATGACAGCCCACTCCAGTATTCTTGCCTGAAGAATTCAATGGACTGCGGAGTCTTGTGGGCTACAGTCCATAGGGTCACAAAGGGTTGGACAT
>NW_011385485.1:0-764 GCF_000754665.1 Bison bison bison
AGTGTAGCATGTCCAAAATCATGATCACCATTATACCATGACTGTGTACCAAAGATAACATGACATAATCAGTGATTGTCCCATGGTAAGCACAAGATATATAGTTTACAGGTGGTATGCTATAGGGTTATTTCTGCTCTACTGTCCTTAAGGCATGCCTTTATTTCCTGACACCAAGATCCACTCTATATTTCCTAAGACATGTTTCAATGTTGCTTATCTGTCCCCACAGAGACAGATACATTCCGGATGGTGTTTGCAGCACATCAGCATGGTCAACAAGTTCTTTGAAGACATGATATATTTTCCTTAGTAATTTCATTATCTTTCTCTTCTGGAGCTACAATCACACAAACTATTTTCAGTCATGCTAAGACCCTTCTCAAATTTTTGCCTCAATTCTTTCTTGGGGTTGGAAGGAACTTCTGTTTGCCCTCCTACCAAGGTGAGTGCAGATATCATGTCTTCAATGTGTTTTATGTCTACTCTCATTTTTTTAATGTATCTTTCACATCAGGTGAAACTTAGAGCCTGCAAATGACACATTTTAAGCACTTACTAAATTATCAATAAAGAAATGTAATAACCAATCAATGCTCTACATATTACTTAACAGCATCCTATAACCTGCACTTATCATAATTCACCTTTCCTATTTGCTGAGAAATTATTACAAGTTGATACCTATTTATTGTATTTACATGAATGTTAAATGTGGGAATTCAAATTATAAAATGATTGCTGCTTTTTATGAAATTGACAGT
>NW_011385486.1:0-915 GCF_000754665.1 Bison bison bison
TGAGATGTAAGGGACTACAGAAACTAGCAATTTTCTAAAGCAAGGTACATTGTGTACACTTATAAATTAGACGTGTCTGGAAATACGATGTCATCTCAACACTTTGCAAGTCTTCAAAAAGCATTTTGGATTTCTTAATGCTGATTTACACACTCCCAATCTATTGATGCATCTGTGAAAAACTTGTTGATAAAGATCATCTACATTTTATTTGTGTATCACTTTTAAGTAAAATTAAAGAGTCAGTCAACAGTACTAGGAGCTCAATCAATACACTGGAAGCAGCTGGAGGGTACTGAGTTGATACCAACAGCATCATTTACTAGAGAATTATTCCTTCATAGCACAGAAAAAAGATAGAAAGAGAAATGATAGAAAAGTCCTCAAACCTGTTGTCTCTGGAAGATTGTGGCAACTGTCTAGAGCAGGATAATTTAACACCAAGTTAGCCCCTCTCAATGCCGTTTCTCTGTATGCGTGCACACACACGAGACAAGTCAGACAGACGGCAATTTGGTTTCCCCTTTTAGAAAAAAAATGGGTAAAAAACAGATTTTTTTTTTAGTAAAAGCATGTTAGACTATTTGCAACGAGTAGCAAAGAGCTCCTAAAGACACAAATCCCTAGAGGGTTAATGTCCCTGAGTGTGGAAGGAAACAAACTGGACCAACTCTAAGAAAAAAATTTGAGAGGTAGAAGAATGATAAACAAATGACAAACTTTGGAGAGAGAGAGAAAGATTATGGTGGTGGGGGGAGCTAAGAAAGACAAAGTAAATTATGCATATGTTGGAGAGATCTTTGTTAATTATTGCTTTCTTTTTAAGCTAAAATATTTCACAGGTAATACGTATATAGGAAAGTTAGTAGATGTATATTATTTTGACAAACCACTTCCAAAAATTTTACTAAAATC
>NW_011385487.1:0-661 GCF_000754665.1 Bison bison bison
GTACAGAGAAAGTTGTTAAAGAGTTCTTGTCCTCAGTGACCTTCTATAGCCTAGGGAAAAGGCAGTGCGAGATCAATTTCAAGTTCAAAGTCCCGTGCTATTTCTGTGTCGTTTCTGGAAGGAAAGCCCAGGGAATGGAATCACACCAACCCGACTGGCACGGCGAACCAGTCCAAGGCAACAGGAGTAGAGAACACAGGCACAGGTCACTCCGCTGTCCACAGTGAGGACTTCCAACCCTGCCAACCTCTTTGGATATCAGTCCCATTCATGAGCCATTCCCATTCACCTTCCACGATATACCATAGAAGTAGAAGAGGACACTGACTTGATCAATTAGCGAGTGAAAACATCAACCGGGGACAAAAAAAAAAAAAAGAGTGGTGCTTACCAAAGTCCATTATACTGGATCAGTAAACCAAACTTCCGCATGTGTGCAAGTTGCTTTTCAGAATTGTTGGTGTGTGAGTGTGTGAGTGTGTGTATGAGTGTGTGTGTGCGTGCACGCGCGTGCAAACACATGTGCGCTGGGCAAAATGTGTGTGTGAACTCTCTGAACTGGCCTGGCTGGGGGGATGGAAGAATGCACACTGAAAACATGAAAGAGCTTGTGTAAAAGCACGACGATCTTGGGGCGGCAGAAACACTGGAGAAAAGCCCT
>NW_011385488.1:0-748 GCF_000754665.1 Bison bison bison
AGGCCGGTCTCACGACGACATTCCAGACGTGGCCTCGTGGGTGCTTCCACATTGCGAAGCACCCCGATTTCCCGGTCCCCTCTTGGTAAGAACCCGATGCCCGGACACCTCTCCGAACTCCACCCTGTGAATGAAGTCAACACGAAGGGGCAGTGACTCGCCCGTGCATCGTCCGGAAAAGACCCCCAGGTTCCAAATACCGCTCGACAAGTGGCCTCTCTCCCCGGGGACACCTCGAGAGGCAAGCGGAGTTCCATGCCTCAACCCAAGACGAGGCCTGACTCTCCTGTCCCCAGTCTGCAGGGACCCTGCGATCGGAGTCTGAAATCAGAGGAACCCTGAGGTTCCTGCCTCAACTGGAGATGAGGCCCTCTTCCAATGCACCAAACCCCGTGGAGTCCCGAGACGACCCCCCCCCCACTCCAGTTTCCCTGACTTCTCAGAGCCACCATGAGAAGCCCCCTGAGGTCACCTGCACAAGTCGAGGGAAGCCAGGGTTTCCTGCCTCAACCCGAGAAAGACCTCGAGAGACCTTCTCAACACGTCTCGAGGCCAGGTTCCCCTACATGATTCGAGAGCAATGACGCGCTCCCCCTGCCACTCGCATGGAGACCCGACTTCCCTGGCGCCCCACGAGAGGCTCACTGACCTCGCCGTCGTACCTCGTGAGAAACCGCACCCTGGGGCCGCCGCTCGGAGAACCACCCCGAGACTCCCCCGTATCGCGGAGATGAGGGCCTTCGTCTCC
>NW_011385489.1:0-643 GCF_000754665.1 Bison bison bison
CCGGTCGCACCTCAGGAAGAGGCCGGTCTCACGACGACATTCCAGACGTGGCCTCGTGGGTGCTTCCACATTGCGAAGCACCCCGATTTCCCGGTCCCCACTTGGTAAGAACCCGATGCCCGGACACCTCTCCGAACTCCACCCTGTGAATGAAGTCAACACGAAGGGGCAGTGACTCGCCCGTGCATCATCCGGAAAAAAACCCCAGGTTCCAAATACAGCTCGACTAGTGGCCTCTCTCCCTGGGGACACCTCGAGAGGCAAGCGGAGTTCCATGCCTCAACCCAAGACGAGGCCTGACTCTCCTGTCCCCAGTCTGCAGGGACCCTGCGTTCCGAGTCTGAAATCAGAGGAACCCTGAGGTTCCTGTCTCAAATGGAGATGAGGCCCTCTTCCAATGCACCAAAACCAGGGAAGTCCCGAGAGGCCCCTCCCACCTCCAGTTTCCCTAACTTCTCAGAGCCACCAGGAGAAGCCCCCTGAGGTCATCTGCACAAGTCGAGGGAAGCCAGGGTTTCCTGCCTCAACCCGAGAAAGACCTCGAGAGACCTTCTTCAACACGTCTCGAGGCCAGATTCCCCTACCATGACTCGAGAGCAACGACCCGCTCCCCCTCGCCACTCGCATGGAGACCCGACTTCCC
>NW_011385490.1:0-563 GCF_000754665.1 Bison bison bison
ATGAAATGTGACCCTGGCCCTTCGATCCACTGGAAATCACGTGCTGGACCTCAGTTCCGATGAGGAGACGGTAGTGATGGCTCACTCATTTTGTTCAGATTTCCAAGGAATGCATTTGTGGGAGTCATCATCGATCCAAGCACGTGTGCTCTAGGTGCTGCATGAGCAAAAGTCACCACCTCCATCCCAGGAAGGTCAGTGAGCTTGATCAGGTCAGCATTCAGGACTGTGCAGATTGCAGCCTTGGGGCAGCCAAGCTTCAGGCCCTGGGACCTTGCATGCCCCAGGGAAACCCCAGAAGGTGAGGCTGTGAATCCCATGCCCAGATCCCTGGAGCCAAACCACTAGGTCTCCTTGAAGAAAGGCCGCTTACCGCCATGGTTGTTCCGTCTGTACACGCAAGGGCCACTTGTCCAGTTGTCTCTGGGGATTCATGATATTCATCTCGAGAGGCTGGCTATCATGGAATACGCGATGGGTAACCTGTTGCCAACAGTCTTCCACTTTGGGCCACTCAACCTGGCCCGGGGCAAGAAAACACATGTGTGAGGAAGAGCACCAGG
>NW_011385491.1:0-1111 GCF_000754665.1 Bison bison bison
TCGCACCTCAGGATGAGGCCGGTCTCACGACGTCATTCCAGACGTGGCCTCGTGGGTGCTTCCACATTGCGAAGCACCCCGATTTCCCGGTCCCCTCCTTCGATAAGAACCCGATGCCCTGACACCTCTCCGAACTCCACCCTGTGAATGAAGTCAACACGAAGGGGCAGTGACTCGCCCGTGCATCGTTCGGAAAAAAACACCAGGTTCCATATCCAGATCGACAAGTGGCCTCTCTCCCCGGGGACACCTCGAGAGGCAAGCGGAGTTCCATGCCGCAACCCAAGACGAGGCCTAACTCTCCTTTCCCCAGTCTGCAGGGACCCTGCGATCGGAGTCTGAAATCAGAGGAACCCTGAGGTTCCTGCCTCAACTGGAGATGAGGCCCTCTTCCAATGCACCAAACCCCGTGGAGTCCCGATAGGCCCCTCCCACTTCCAGTTTCCCTGACTTCTCAGAGCCACCGTGAGAAGCCTCCTGAGGTCACCTGCTCAAGTCGAGGGAAGCCAGGGTTTCCTGCCTCAACCCGAGAAAGACCTCGAGAGACCTTCTTCAACACGTCTCGAGGCCAGATTCCCCTACCATGACTCAAGTGCAATGACGCGCTCCCCCTCACCACTCGCATGGAGACCCGACTTCCCTGGCGTCCCACGAGAGGCTCAGTTTCCTCGGCGTCGTACCTCGTGAGAAACCGCACCCTGGGGCCGCTGCTCGAGGACCACCCCGAGACTCCCCCGTCATCGCGGAGATGAGGTCCTTCGTCTCCTGCATGGCCCAGAGGCCAACCTCGCGACCTCTCTTCAAACGCCTCAGGAGGCTTGACTCCCTTTTGTTCACCCAGTGAGCTCCAAGAGATGCCTGTCGCGATTCGAGAGCAGAGCGGGGTTCTTTGCTTCCACTCGAGATGAATGCCTGTCTCCCCAGGTGCGTCTGGAATGAAACCCCGAGATCCCGGTCGCCCCTGGAGAGGAACATTGGCTTCTGGACACAAGCCTAGATGAGGTCTATTGGCCCTGCAGTCACTCGAGAGCAATCCCCAGCTTTCCTCCGCAACTCGAATGGAAGATTGGACTTCCCTGGGCCAACACAAGAGGCATCCTGAATTCCCCGT
>NW_011385492.1:0-640 GCF_000754665.1 Bison bison bison
CGATGGAAAGACTTAAGATGGCAATACCATGGAATGCATCTTCAATCTGAAATGAAGATTCGATATGACTTGATCCCTCAGAGCTTTTGTGTCATCAAGTGTTATGGAAGGATAAAAGAGATCGAGAAAGCTGCTGACATAGACTTGGGGCGGGGTGGGGGGGCAGTAAGAGTACCCCCTGCGGGTCTTTAGCCCGATGTGATGCAGCCACTAGCAGTCTGCTAAGGAAACAAAGGCAGTGTCTCAGAGCATCGACACCAGACCCCCTCACCCACGACATGCATTGAGATAACATGGGCAGCAGGTGAGTCATCCCGGGCTAAAAATTGACTGACATGAATCTTGAAGAAAGGCAGATTTCCAGGCAAATATGTCATTTCCTTAACATAGATGAGGAGAACAAGGTAGGAGGAAAACTTACTGTTTGGTTCAGGTCGCTTCTGAGCCTTTTGGGGGAACCGACCTGAAGCCAGAGTCTAGCCGAAATACACAGGCTTTGAACATCGCTGAAGACCAACATTTCCTAAGGAAAAAACGCATTGCTTAGCTCGAGGTTTGTCTGGGAAATACTTACACATCAGGAGATGGCTCCGAGGTGGATTGCTACAAAGAACATCCATGCAAAGGACAAGCCTGCACA
>NW_011385493.1:0-696 GCF_000754665.1 Bison bison bison
AGAGAAAATATTAAAAGCAGAAAGGGAAAAGCAACAAATAACAAGGGAATCCCCATAAGTTTAACAGCTGATCTTTCTGAAGAAACGCTGCAGGCCAGAAGGGTGTGGCATGATATACTTAAAGTTATGAAAGGGAAAAACTTACCAGCAAGACTACTCCAACCAGCTATGACCTCACTCAGATTCAAAGAACTCAGTACCTTTACAAATAAGCAAAAGTTTAAAAATTCAGCACCACCAAAGTAGCTTTACAACAAATATTAAAGGATGCTCTCTAGGCAGGAAATAGAAGGGAGTGAATAGACATGGAAAAAAACAGAATAATAAAGTATATAATAGTATCATGCATAGCAACAATTACCTTACCTATAAATGGATAAAATGGTCCAACTGAAACACAGACTGGCTGAATGGAAACAAAAACAAGCCCCATATAAATGTTGTCGATAATACATGCACCTCAGACATAGGGACACACACAGACTAAAACTGAGGGCCTGGAAAAAAGGTATCCCATGCAAATGGAAATCAAAAGAAAGCTGGAGTAGCAATTCTCATCTCAGATAAAACAGACTTTTAAATAAATACTATTACAAGAGACAAGGAAGGACACTACATAATGATAAAGAGATCGATCCAGGAAGAGGATATTGCAATAATAATACACACGCATCCAACACAGGAGCACCTAAATAC
>NW_011385494.1:0-612 GCF_000754665.1 Bison bison bison
AGCGTTACTGTTGGGACATAGACTTGGATTACTCTGATATTGAATGGTTTGCCTTGTAAACGAACAGAGATCATTCTGCGTTTTTGAGATTGCATCCAAGTACTGCATTTCAGAATCTTTTGTTGACCATGATGGCCAGTCCATTTCTTCTGAAGGATTCCTGCCTGCAGTAGTAGATATAATGGTCATCTGAGTTAAATTCACCCATTCCAATCCATTTCAGTTCGCTGATTCCTAGAATGTCGACATTCACTCTTGCCATCTCTTGTTTGACCACTTCCAATTTGCCTTGATTCATGGACCTGCAGCCAAAGATGGAGAAACTCTATACATTCAGCAAAAACAAGACCAGGAGCTGACTGTGGCTCAGACCATGAACTCCTTATTGCCAAATTCAGACTTAAATTGAAGAAAGTAGGGAAAACCACTAGACCATTCAGGTATGACCTAAATCAAATCCCTTATGATTATACAGTGGAAGTGAGAAATAGATTTAAGGGCCTAGATCTGATAGGCAGAGTGCCTGATGAACTATGGACTGAGGTTCATGACATTGTACAGGAGACAGGGATCAAGACCATTCCCATGGAAAAGAAATGCAAAAAAGCAAAA
>NW_011385495.1:0-771 GCF_000754665.1 Bison bison bison
TGCCTTTCTTCAAGATTCATGTCAATCATTTTTAGCCCGGGATGACTCACCTGCTGCCCATGTTACCTCAATGCATGTCGTGGGTGAGGGGGTCTGGTGTCATGCTCTGAGACACTGCCTTTGTTTCCTTAGCAGACTGCTAGTGGCTGCATCACATCGGGCTAAAGACCCGCAGGGGGTACTCTTACTGCCCCCCCACCCTCCACCCCCACCCCGCCCCAACGTCTATGTCAGCAGCTTTCTTCGATCTCTTTGTATCCTTTCATAACACTTGATGACACAAAAGACTCTGAGCGATCAAGTCATATCGAATCTTCATTTCAGATTGAAGATGCATTCCATGGTATTGTCCATCTTAAGTCTTTGCATCGCTATGGAATATCTGTCCATGTATTCAGGACTTTTTCAGCCACGGTGTAGAATTTCCAGTGTGCCAGTCTTGCATCCTCGTGACATCCGTGGCAAAGCATTGGATTCATGTTGACAGTATTGAAAGGGTAATTTTTTTTAAATTCCTTTTCAGATTATTATCTGCTAGTGTATACAGGTAAAACTGTGTAATCATTCATTTTTATCACTTTGGACAGCTTGAGAGTTGTCTTTCCTTTCTTTGCTGTCTCGTACTTTAAGAGTATCCTGGCACATCCATGTACTGCCTCCCCCCTAATCTCAGTCATGTGTTCAAAGAACTTCTGTCCGTTTATTTATTTGTTTTTGGTAACATTGAATTCGTTTTGACTATGCTGGGTCTTTGCTGCTCGCTGGAAGTTG
>NW_011385496.1:0-823 GCF_000754665.1 Bison bison bison
GGGACCAGCCCCAACTGATCCAGGGTATTCGAAGGAGAGATGGCCTAGGCGACTATTTATATGCTAATCAGAGATGTCAAGAAGAATAGTATGAGGAGAGCTCAGTAGGAAAATTCGGTGGAGAAAAGAGACTGAGGAGCTTGGTTTTACGCGGAAGACCAATCAAACCTCAAGACAAGAAGTTTGCACCACTTACGTAGGCCGCAGGCGCCCTCTGGAATAGCGAAAGGTGCCTCACCCTAGACACCTTCTCGAGTTTGTCTTAGCAGCCCAGGGATAATTAGGAAGCGTGGTGGGTTCCGCGCTCCAGATGGAGACTCAGCTGGAAGTTAAAGGGAAGAATGACAAGGCACTTTATGAATTGGAGCTGTAAGTTAACTCTTTGACAGAGAGAGCGAGATGGTGGTGGGGACAGCCCCCAGTGAAATCAGAGGTGAGAGCACAAAGCAATACAGTAGGCAGACTCCGGTTTTTGGGGGAGATGCTCGAGAATATCCGGGTGGACTCCTGAGGCTCGATCCCGCATTTGCGTATGCCGAGCCTCCTTCCTCATGACCTTTGTCCAGAGTGGAATGCCTCCCCGGCTCCCGGCACATGATCAGTGCATGCTCAGTCACGATATCAGTGCCTGCTCAGCCACGTGATCACTGACGGCACAGTCACGTGATCAGCGCCTCTCAGTCACGTGATCACCGTATGATAAACACGTGATCAGTGAACGACCAGCCACGTGATCACTGCATGCGCAGTCAGGCGTCAGTTCCTGATCAGCCACCTGATCAGTGCGTGCACAGTCCCCTGATCAGCGCCTGTCAGGCACTGA
>NW_011385497.1:0-829 GCF_000754665.1 Bison bison bison
ATTTGCCTATATAATCTCTCATCCTTCGAGCTGTATTTTAACATGCTGGAGCTTTTCCTGACTTTCTGATCTCTACTATATGCCTGTTTTATCATGCCCAGTTTCATTCCCTAACATATGTGCTGCAATTGTTCCTTGCACATTTCCCCCAGTTATCTCTGAACTTGTGAGCACAGAGATTATTATTATTATTTTATTTTATCATTGCATCTTCCATGTCAATCACAAGCATCATTCTGGTCTTCTGGTACAGAGTCGGCTCTTGATAAGTAAGTATTGGTTTAATAAAATTACTTATTGGTTCTTCAGGTAGCATTTACATTTCCAAGGGGAACCCGTTATTTAAAAACTTACCAGTGCAAATCACATACTTTGCTTCTAGCTTTATGATATGCTTTTAATAGAGGAATTATGAATGTTAGATAAGAAAGAGGGCTTGGAATTCATGCAATTCAGTAAAGGAATTTAACACAGAAAGAGACCAAGGTCTAGAGAAATCAATCAATTTATCTGACATCATAGAGCTTGTTAATGGCAGAACCAGTATTTTAGAGAGGGAGGCAGTGTTCAAAAGTGAATGCTTATGGCTTTGAGGTCACACCTGTGTTGAACTGTTTTAGCTCCTTGGCACTGTTGGCATTGGCTAAGATACTGACTTCTACACACCTTGGTTCTTCACCTTTGATTTCAAGAGGGTGTTTAGGAAAGAGAGTGAGGACAGAAAACTTCTTGTGAGGATTATATGAGTTAACATAATGAGAATGTGTTGTGCAAATTGTGTAGACCGTATAGTAATAGCCATGACTGCTTAGTCTTGTGATTCTTATGC
>NW_011385498.1:0-510 GCF_000754665.1 Bison bison bison
AGGCCACTACTTATTTTTTCTATATACCAACTATTAATTAATACATATTCAAGGATACAATTCAGGGGATGTGAAAACTTGGCAACAAGCATTGACTCATCAATGAAATCCTTTACTAGTTTATTCTGACAGTTTTTAACTCTCTGAGAGGCTCTAAGCTATTTGAATATCTTAAGCTTCCCATGCCTCTCGAGGCTGGGAGACTGTAAACAATCGTATGCATAGCTGCAGGAGTCCGGGTAAACTTGTCAGGCGAGTTAGAGAGCCATCTGAGGGGTTTGGATTTAAACACTCCTAATTGCCCAGGAACTTTATTAATTGGAGTTGTAAGTTAACTCTTTGACTAGAGAGAGAGCGAGATGGTGGTAGGGGACAGCCCCCAGTAAAGTCAGAGGTGAGAGCACAAAGCAATAAAGTAGGCAGACTCTGGTTTTTGGGGGAAAATGACTCGAGAAGTAGTCCGGGGGGACTCCGTGAGGCTCGATCCCGCTTTGCGTATGCCGAGCCTCC
>NW_011385499.1:0-700 GCF_000754665.1 Bison bison bison
CCCAGGTTTTGTGGTGAGGGAAGAGGCCCCTCTATAGGTTCTCAAAGGATCTGCCTGTGATGTATCATTAGAGTCGTCTCAGTGAAAGCAGGAACTCTGGGTCTTCTTCTCTCCGCCTTCTATTCCCTGAAACTTATTACATGCCTCCTAGCTCATCGTAGGTGCTCAGTATTTACTTAGTGTGTGAAAGACAGAAAAGCTCTTGGAAGCCTCAAGGGGTCACTTGGCTCGGCACTTTTGATCTCTTTGTATATTTGGCGATTCAATTCTTTCCTTTCCTGGGTTGATGTGTACACTATATTCGAGGCACAATCTAAGGCATGAAGACATATCCATACATAGAGGTTCTTGCTTTCAAGGAACTCGTACAGCAGGTTTCTACAAGTTAGGGCTTTTCAAATGCTCTAGAAGAATGTGAACGTTCAGTATGCTCCATTTTCATTTCAAAGAAAGATCGTTTGACTTCCATAGCAAAGGTGGAGACCTTCAACGTTGAGTCCAAGACTTATACCTTGACCATTTCAGGCAAGTCTTGTGGTTCCTTCTGGAGGTGTGCGGCTCTTGCAGAAATGTGAAGATCTTCCATCTTCCTCAGACTTTGGTGTCATTTGCAATCATCCAGAAAGCTTCCAGGTCTAGGTTCCAGACCACCACCACACACAGTCAGTAGCCAACGGAGTGGATTCCAGGAATACGCATT
>NW_011385500.1:0-556 GCF_000754665.1 Bison bison bison
CTTTCACGTGGACTGTGCTGTCCGTTAGAAAGATAATATGAGCCACATATGCAATCTAAACTTTCTTAAAAACCAACAGGCTATTTGACGTCCTTTTTTCACTGCGCGTCTTGAAATCCTGTGTGATTTCCACATCGAGGTTTGCACCAGCCTGTCTCACGTGCTCAGGGGCTGCAGGAGGCGAGTGACTGCCATGGCCGACAGCACAGAGCTGCCAGGTTGAGTCAAGTGACTCAGAAACTTGGCCCGTTTGACTTGTTTTACCCCATGAAGAAGTGGGGTGTAGAGGAATGAATGTGAGGAATGCCCAGGAATGCAGGTGAGCTCCATGGATACAGTTTAAAGCAATGAGAGGAGCGAGGGCAATAGAGTGAGTCCTGCCCCCCTACCGAAGCCCCGTCCAAGTCCAGCTTCTCTCTACAGACTTCATCATTGTAATGGCTTGCCGTGTTTCCTCCAGAAGCTTTTCACACCTGAGATGGAACTTCTTATTCATTATGGTCTATAGGGTTTAATACTGTTCTGAGTGCTTCTATTTGCTATGGGACACTTAGAG
>NW_011385501.1:0-837 GCF_000754665.1 Bison bison bison
ATTAAAGGTGTTATGCTGGGTTTCTGTTTCAAGATGAGATCTGCACTTAACTCACTTCCCCATTGGCATCATTATTCAAAAGAATAGGTCTCTTGTTGAAATTTGAAATTTCTTGGGCGAAAAATACATCCACAGAGTTCGGAAGAGGCCAGGTGTTTCTTGTTCAGTATCTTAAGCATCAGAAAAAAGTTAATTCCTGAAAGTAACAACACTGATCTTGTATCAAATCTAGCTGCTTTGATTCAGCAAGCCCTAGCAGTTAAAGACACAGTTATCAGAGAATTTTTGGATGTTTTTTATGTTTCTAAAAAAGGAAGTTCAGCAGACTGATGATTAAGACAAGTTGTCCAGCTACCAAAACGGCAAGCTGCTGGATGGTTCATATTTGCGATGTTTTAAAGGCAACATAAATGTGCTGTGTTGGGAAAAAAAAAAAGCCAGTAAGCAGCTTTGCACTCTCTTTTAATGAGCCAAGTACTTCTCTGACCTCACTTTGGAGGACTAGGTTATTCTGTTCTGGGCTGGGTGCAGTGGATTGGTGATTGCCTCCTTCTCTAACCGTTTGGTTTCTGTGCAGGTTGACATCCTTCTGGCCACAGGTTTATACAATCATCTGAGCCATAACCATAGCACTGGGGTTGACTCCATCTTTGACAGAATTCTGGCTGAGGTGGTGCTCAAAATGAAGTAGATGAGTAAGTCAAAGCTGGGAAGCCTGCAAGCCACAGTGCATTTAACCCAGCTATCAAGGGTCTGCCCAATTTCCAAGAGGTTCTGTGAAAGATTATGTCATTCTTGAGACCAACACCAAGTAGAAGTATCTGGAACAACTGGGTA
>NW_011385502.1:0-904 GCF_000754665.1 Bison bison bison
TCCTCCTGGACACCTCTGTCTCCTTCCTCCCTCGTCTCCATGTAACTCTGTGAACCTCTCTGGATGTCCCTCACTGTGGAGAAACTTTTCATCTTTAACTTAGATGTTTTATCAATGGTGCTGTATAGATGGAGAAGTCTTGAGGCTATTGTAAAAATAAGACTGAAAACCAGAAGCAGGAGGCTTAAGTCCAAATCCTGAGAACACCAGAGAACTCCTGACCCCAGGGAACATTAATTGACAGGAGCTCATCAAACGCCTCCATACCTACACTGTAACCAAGCACCACCCAAGGGCCAACAAGTTCCAGAGAAAGACATACCACACAAATTCTCCCGCAACACAGGAACATAGCCCTGAGCTTCAATATACAGGCTGCCCAAAGTCACTCTAAACCCACTGACATCTCATAACTCATTACTGGACACTTCATTGCACTCCAGAGAGAAGAAATCCAGCTCCACCCACCAGAACACCAACATAAGCGTCCCTAACCAGGAAACCTTGACAAGCCACCCGTACAACCCCACCGACAGCGAGGAAACTCCACAATAAAGAGAACTCCACAAACTGCCAGAATAGAGAAAGGCTACCCAAACGCAGCAATATAAACAAGATGAAGAGACAGAGGAATACCAGCAGGTAAAGGAACAGGATAAATGCCCACCAAACCAAACAAAAGAGGAAGAGATAGGGAATCTACCTGATAAAGAATTCCAAATAATGATAGTGAAAATGATCCAAAATCTTGAAAACAAAATGGAATCACAGATAAATAGCCTGGAGACAAGGATTGAGAAGATGCAAGAAAGGTTTAACAAAGATCTATAAGAAATAAAAAAGAGTCAATATATAATGAATAATGCAATAAATGATATCAAAAACACTCTGGAGGGAACAAATA
>NW_011385502.1:4902-5970 GCF_000754665.1 Bison bison bison
GAAGTAAGACCAGAAAGAAAAACAACCAATACAGTAACTAATGCATATATATGGAATTAGAAAGATGGTAACGATACCCGTATGCGAGACAGCAAAAGAAGACACAGATTATAGAACAGTCTTTTGGACTCTGTGGGAGAGGGGAGAGGGTGGGATGATATGTGAGAATGGCATAGAAACATGTATAATATCATATGTGAAACAAATCGCCAGTCCAGGTTCAATGCATGATACAGGATGCTCGGGGCTGGTGCACTGGGATGACCCAGAGGGATGGTCTGGGGAGGGAGGTGGGAGGGGGGGTGCAGGATGGGAACACGTGTACACCCATGGTGGACTCATGTTGATGTATGGCAAAACCAATACAATATTGTAAAGTAATTAGCCTCCATTTAAAATAAATAAATTAAAAAAAGATGAAGACGAGACAGAATGAAGGTCAAGATGAAACATTATTTTACAAACACAACAGAAATAGTGGGGGTAAGTCAGAGGAGGTGCTCTATATTATAAATATGAGATAAATTATTTCAAATTCAACTTAGGAGAAAGTGAGGTTGTGAAAACTCAATACTTATACGCTTCTGAATGACATATAGCTGATTTTTATGAAGACCTGAAAGAAAATTTGATACTTAGCTTTTTTGGTGGTTGTTTTTGAGGTTGGTGGTTGTTTTTGTTTTTTCTTTAAAGTGTAGTCATTGACAATACTGTGTTAGTTTCAGGTGTATAGCAATGTGACCTGGTTACACTTGTATATGTATATATCTATACTGAATATAGTTCCCTCTGGAAGTTCATTTCAATTTGAAGTGATTTCTCTTTTTTAAAAAATTCTCACTTTGAAATTAATCAAGCGATGTCTTCTGTTTAATCTAGCAGAACTTTCATTTATAGGCAATTCTAGATGAGTTCTATTTTAGGCCTTAGCAGATATATTATGAATTAAGAATTTTTGGCCCTTCTGTTTCTTCTGGTTACGAACTTACTGTTTGATACATACTTAATGTTCTTAACTAATTTATCTTACTGTTTGGTATAATCTTAGTGGAGGTTTTGAATCTTCTT
>NW_011385503.1:0-971 GCF_000754665.1 Bison bison bison
CTGACCAGCCAGTCCGGGAGCTGCTTGGATACAGTGACCTCCCAACTGCCCCTCAGACAAACCTAGGGGTGCCAGCCTGGGGCCCATGAAACTGAAGGCATGGCACCCAGGTGTGGAGCCTGCTTGCCTCGGATGTGGCGCTGGAGTCCCACATGCCAAACCGCTGGTCCAGAAACGGTGTGTGTGTAGGATGGCTGCCTCTAGACAGGAGAACCGCAGTTGCGCTGCAACAGAAGGCGCGTCAGGAAAGGGTGATGGTGGAGGCTCACATCACCGAGTCCTGAGAGAGGTTTCCTGGAAAGGTTGGCCACACGGCAATACAGACCATCCAGGAAAGGGAGTGGGGATCCCGGGTCCAGCCTCACGTGTCAGTACTGTCCCCACCATACCTGTGTTCTTGGGCCTGGACTGCAGAGCCTCACAGGCGGACTTCCAGGGGCAGTGGTTCTGACTCCCATCGTGAGACCCGCGGTGAGGCGCCCTCCCCGCTTAGGCAGAGAGCTCAATATCTCCCGATCAGGTGTGCACTTCTTACTTTCATAACTGCTGCTCAGAGGCTGTTGAGATCGGGATGCTGTTTATGACTAGACTAAGCCAATTCAAAGTCAACTTTTGTTTTGCTTTAAAAATCTTTGAATGCTGATGCCTTATTGTGGAAGCTGTGACAGGTTTTGTTTCCTTGGGCTCAAAAATCACTGCAGACGGTGACTGCAGCCATGAGATTAAAAAATGCTTGCTCCTTGGAAAGCTATGACAAACATAGACAACATATTGAAAAGTAAGAGACATCACTTTGCCGACAAACCATATACTCAAAACTATATATGACAAACCACATACTCAAAACTATGGTTTTTTCCAGGAGTAACGTATGGGTGTGAGAGTCGGAACATAAAGGAGGCTGAGCACTGAAGAAGTGATGCTTTCGAATTGTGTTGCTGGAGAAGACTCTGCTTTAACAGAAAATAAAC
>NW_011385504.1:0-835 GCF_000754665.1 Bison bison bison
TGTGCCCAGGCGCGATAGCACAGAGCCCCGGCCGAGAGGCTGCTCTGGGCTGGGCGAGCCTCCCCAAGCCCTGCCGAGCTTCTAGCGTTCGCGCCCGGGACGGAGCAGGCTGCGGGAGTGTGGGAGACCTGACTGGTGCCTGACTGGGGCCTCAGCTCAGCTCTCGGCTTCCCTTCGGTCCTAGGAGCCAGGCGTCCTTGCAGAGGGCTTAGGGGCTGGGGGTGTGCACACTGCCAAAGCCTCCCGCAGGGAGAGCTCTTTCCGAGGGAAAGGAAGCGCCCCAGGCTGCATTCCCAAGCTGGTGCTTCCCCGCCCAGACTAAGCGCTGCACGGAGGGAATCAGGGTCCCGGTACCCCTGGCTTGGGGAGGTGGCTCCACAGCCAGAGTGTTGCTCCGTTTGTGCCCAGAAAGCGCCTGCCAGACCGGGCCTTCCCTGGAGCTGTCCTCCCGCCTAGAGGCAGGTGGATGTGCTGTGCGGGCTTCCCCTGTGCGTTTGGGCTCCCTAGCACAGCCGCAGCGCAGGGGAACCAGCCCATGATCAGTGAGCTCCGGGCAGTACTTTGGTCCCAGGTTTGGAGCCCAATGCCCGGAACGCGGGAGAGAAGAGGCTGGCTGCCGGCGGGTGCTTGCAAGCCTGTTACTGGGAAGGACCGAGTGAGCTTCCACACCGGCGGAGCTCCAGCTCTGCGCCCAGGCGCGATAGCACAGAGCCCCGGCCGAGAGGCTGCTCTGGGCTGGGCGAGCCTCCCCAAGCCCTGCCCAGCTTCAGCGTTCGCGCCCGGAAGAGCAGGCTGCGGGAGTGTGGGAGACGTGACTGGTGCCTGACTGCTGCCT
>NW_011385504.1:4947-5731 GCF_000754665.1 Bison bison bison
GCGCAGGGGAACCAGCCCATGATCAGTGAGCTCCGGGCAGTACTTTGGTCCCAGGTTTGGAGCCCAATGCCCGGAACGCGGGAGAGAAGAGGCTGGCTGCCGGCGGGTGCTTGCAAGCCTGTTACTGGGAAGGACCGAGTGAGCTTCCACACGGGCGGAGCTCCAGCTCTGCGCCCAGGCGCGATATAGCACAGAGCCCCGGCCGAGAGGCTGCTCTGGGCTGGGCGAGCCTCCCCAAGCCCTGCCCAGCTTCTAGCGTTCGCGCCCGGGTCGGAGCAGGCTGCGGGAGTGTGGGAGACCTGACTGATGCCTGACTGGGGCCTCAGCTCAGCTCTCGCCTTCCCTTCGGACCTAGGAGCCAGGCGTCCTTGCAGAGGGCTTAGGGGCTGGGGGTGTGCACACTGCCAAAGCCTCCCGCAGGGAGAGCTCTTTCCGAGGGAATGGAAGCTCCCCAGGCTGCATTCCCAAGCTGGTGCTTCCCCGCCCAGACTAAGCGCCGCACGGAGGGAATCAGGGTCCCGGTGCCCCTGGCTTGGGGAGGCGGCTCCACAGCCAGAGTGTTGCTCCGTTTGTGCCCAGAAAGCGCCTGCCAGACCGGGCCTTCCCTGGAGCTGTCCTCCCGCCTAGAGGCAGGTGGATGTGCTGTGCGGGCTTCCCCTGTGCGTTTGGGCTCCCTAGCACAGCCGCAGCGCAGGGGAACCAGCCCATGATCAGTGAGCTCCGGGCAGTACTTTGGTCCCAGGTTTGGAGCCCAATGCCCGGAATGCGGGAGAGAAGAGGCTGG
>NW_011385505.1:0-665 GCF_000754665.1 Bison bison bison
CTGAGCTTGTGGCAGAACAGGCATATCACATTTTCTCAGTTTGATCTCTGGATATGCATCCAAAAATAAAACCCAGCGTTCAAGAGAACATGTCTCTCACTTACTGAGTGTGCACTCTTAAGCAAGTGTACTGCAACTCCTGAGACAACACTCTGAAGCTCATGTAATGCAGGCATGCTTCATCTGCTGAACTTAGCTCTTCAGCATGCATCTCAACATTGAAGCACACTTTAGACACACCCCTGGTAATACAGAACCATGATCTAGAGCAAGTATGGTTCGAATACTGAATCTTTGCTTTAGAGAACTTGTTCTTTGTCTCCTGAGATTGTACTTTTGAGGATTCTCCCACCAGTACTAAGACTGTATTCTAGAGCGGACATGACACAAATAGTAGGATGGCACTTTGCAGCCTGCATACATCACTACTGTGTCTGAGCTCTAGCATAGAAGTACTGAAACTACTTAGCTTGCAATCTGGAGCATACATTCTGCCACTAGTATGCTTGCATTTTAGAACAGGCTGTCTGAAGCTATCCCATTGGCAATGGCAACATGCTTCCAGCCACTACTGAATGAATACTAGAGCACAGTTCCTACCATTACTGAGCATGTACTCTACCACAAGATGACTAAAACGTCTCAGTTGCATTGTGGAGCATACC
>NW_011385506.1:0-786 GCF_000754665.1 Bison bison bison
ATATTTATAGGATAAGTGTTCAGTTGTTTTTTCACCTTCACCCAAGTATCTAAATTAACAGTAGCTTCTTTAACAGTTTCAAGATTACTTGTATAAAGAGTTGCCATTCTTAGTTTCAGTGTTATCCATGTCAGAAAATTAAGTATAGTAAAAGATTTTGCTTTAAGCTATCAAAAGATCAGGCTTTTCTTTGGCCTTTTAACTTCAGAAACCATTTTTTCTAACTCTAACTCTTTAACACTTTCAACACTTCCCACTCCTCTCGCCCTGTCTATCCTACAGGGGGGTCCGCGGCACCCTCGAGTGGGGTCCTAGCCGTCCCGAACATTGGAAGAACAATAGGGCTGATGGCCCAGATTGTTCCGGGGGGAGGAACAGTAGGCTGATGGCCCAAACTGTTCCGAGGGAGGAGCAGTAGGGCTGTGACCCAAACTGCTCCGTGGGGGAACAAGAGGGCTGGTAACCCAGTTGTTCCGAGAACGGGGAGCAATAGGGCTGATGGCCCTGATTGCTTTGGGGAGCTTACCTTCGAATGTCCCTGTTCGGGCGCCACCTGCCGGGGACCAGCCCCGGCTGATCCAGGGTATTCGAAGGAGAGACGGCATAGGCGAGGATCAGGATACAATAGCTTCAATTAGATATTAATTAAAGATATAAAGAGTAATAGAATAAGGATAGCTCAGTAGGAAAATTCAGTGGAGAAAAGAGGCTGAGTAGCTTGGTTTACGCGGGAGACCAATAAAACTTCAAGGCAAGAAGTTTGCACCACTTACGTAGGCCGCAGGC
>NW_011385507.1:0-814 GCF_000754665.1 Bison bison bison
CAGCTGCTTGAAAGTTCTAAAAAATGTCAAGTTTATGAATCACATGAAGCACCATTTGGAGCTTGAGAGGCAGAGAGGTGACAGCTGGAAATACCACACCACCTGCCAGCACTGCAACTGCCAGTTTCCTACTCCCTTCCAGCTGCAGTGTCACATTGAAAGTGTCCATAATTCCCAGGAGCCCTCTGCAGTCTGTAAAATCTGTGAATTGTCCTTTGAGACAGATCGGGTTCTCTAACAGCACATGAAAGATAATCATAAGCCTGGAGACATGCCCTATGCATGCCAGGTTTGCAGTTACAGATCATCATTCTTTGCAGATGTGGATGCACATTTCAGAGCATACCATTGTAACATTAAGAATTTACTTTGCCCCTTTTGTCTCCAAATTTTTAAAACTGCAACACCATACATATGTCATTATAGACAGCACTGGGAAAAGTTTTCATCAGTGTTCCAAATGTCGGCTACACTTTTTAACTTTTAAAGAGAAAAGACAGCACAAGACACAATGTCATCAAATGTATAAGAAGCCTAAGCATCTAGAAGGATTACCTCCTGAAACAAGAATTTTTATTCAGGTATCACTGGAACCCCTTCAACAGGATTGGTGGAAGTAGCATCCATTACTGTGAACACATCTGATTCTGAACCATCACCCCCCAAATCTAAAAGTAGGAGGTCTAAAAAAAAATTAATTCTAATTTCAATAAGTCTGAAGCAAGTATTCAGTCAAAGTTAAAAACCCCATTAAAAACAAAAAATTCAAATTATAGAATTTATTCAATAATATCAAATATAGGGAAACCAATGT
>NW_011385508.1:0-634 GCF_000754665.1 Bison bison bison
GGGCTCAAAAAAGTCAGCACTTGAATATATCTAGCTATATTTTGAATGTTCCTGACATATTCCCAGAGTACCGATGTCTGATTTCAAATCTCAAAGCTTAATTCCATTCAGTGAGTCTCAAGGGTCAGAGACTGCCATGGGCATAATTTAATTCCTGCAGAATAAGTTGGCAAGTTCATACTTGACTTGACTACTTGGTACTTGACTACTTGATAAAGAGAGAAAACAACAATAACAACAATGACCAAAAATAAACAGACAAAAAACACAGAAATGTGTAGTTAGTGATTCAGTCATAACAGGTACACATAAATTGATGTATAGACTATACAATCATCTATATCTGCTTAATTGTTTCTGCTAATGACTTGGACACTGTGAATCGCACACAAACCATTAAAAAAGAAAGTAATTTTGGAAAATTCTTAGAGAAAAGACATCAGAATTCCTTACCTGTCTCCTGGGAATGTGTACGCTATTAAATTTGCAACAGTTAGACCTGGACATGGGACATGAAGTGATTCAAAATCGGGAAAGATAAGTCAAAGCTATCTAGTGTTGCCCTGGTTATTTGACTTCTGTGCAGAGGACATCATGAAAAAATAAAATCCTAGATGAATCTCAAGCTAGACAC
>NW_011385509.1:0-623 GCF_000754665.1 Bison bison bison
AAAACCCAATGGGCTCCTTGACATCCTTCTTTCACTGTGAGTCTTGAAATCTTCTGTGTGATTTCCACATCTAGTGTTGCACCAGCCTGTCTCACGTGCTCAGGGGCTGCACGAGGCGAGTGACTGCCATGGCCGACAGCACAGAGCTTCCAGGTTGAGTCGAGTGACTCGGAAACTTGGCCCGTTTGACTTGTTTTACCCCATAAGGAAGTGAAGTGGGCTGTAGAGGAATGAATGTGAGGAATGCCCAGGAATGCAGGTGAGCTCCATGGAGACCGTTTAAAGCAACGAGAGGAGTGAGGGCAATAGAGTGAGTTGTGTCCCCCTGACCCGAACCCCCGCTGAAGTCGAGCTTCTCTCTACAGACTTCATCGTTGTTAATGGCTTGCCATGTTCCTCCAGAGAAACCTTTTCTACACCTGAGATGGAACTTCCTCCTCATTATGGTTTATAAGGGTTAATATTGTTCTGAGTGTTTCTATTTGCTAGGGACTCTTAGAGAACATTTTCTCAGAATTACAATGTTGGGAGTTGATACCTACTGATGTAACCTGTTCTGCACATTTTGGTGCAAGTCACTTTACATCCAGAAAGCAAGCGGTGCAGGCTGTGTCATTTACTGT
>NW_011385510.1:0-571 GCF_000754665.1 Bison bison bison
TAAAATGACCTAACAGGATTCTTGCTATAACATACTCTACAGAAAACAGTTTAGACAGCTCTTTTTCACTTAAAAATCAGATCATTAAAGTCATTCCATACCAATTTGGGGAAGTTGTCCCCCCCACCCCCACACACCTCTTTTTTAACGGCTATCTACCATTCAGTGTATGGATGGAGTATAGTTTATTCAGTAACTCTTCAATTTATGGACATTTAGGTTGTTTCCAGTATTTTGCATATGCAAGCAATGCTGAAGAAATGTTCACATTTACTTTCATATTTTTGAAGGTGTAGCTGCTGGATTAGAAGTGAAATTGCTGAGTCAAAAGGTCGGTGTGTATGAAATTTTGCTAACTATCTCCAAATTCCCTTCCACATGGAACACACCAATTTTCATTTCCACCAGCAATGTATGAAAGAAACTATCTCCTTTGGGGATTTATTTAATGGTCAGAGACTGGGCCACATAAACTTCTGGGATGCAGAGATTTTAAAATTCAATTTAATATTTGTTGAAATACTTTCTTGCTATGCTCCTCTGTATGTGTAAGCCAGCAGTGTATTAACTG
>NW_011385511.1:0-1050 GCF_000754665.1 Bison bison bison
GGGACTGAACCCAGGTCTCCCACATTTCCGGTGGATTCTTTACCAGCTGAGCCACCAGGGGAGCCGTTGGAAGAGACAGAGGTGAGGAAATGGGAGTCCTCACATGTGGTGTTAGAGGGCTTATACTTGATCAGATGCTGGACAAGATGCCACTGAATAATATTTAAAGCAGACAGATATGGTCAGAAAGTGTGGATTTGAGGGCAGGTTTACAGTTGGGGAGACCAATTAACAAGTCATTACGATAGTCCAGTTGATAGATTGTGAAGCCTGAACAAGAGTGGAGGAGGAATGGACTAGGGAACAAGGGAGGAGGAAGGGACTGAGTTAACAGATTTCTAGAAATAGATGAGAAGGATTTAATGATAAGAGGAAATAGTGCTAAAAGAAGAAGGAAAACAATGGATGCATGCTAGATCTTTTTCTTTTGGTAAAGGGGGAAATGCCTGTGCCACCAGCTTACAGAGCCAAGAAAAGGTAAGCAAATTTGGGAGGACAAAATGGTGAATGCATTTTTCCCACTAGGAGCATCCAGATCTACTCCTAATGGACTTATGGTTCAGAGATTTGAGGAAAAGTTAAAGTTGGATAAACAGACTGAGAAATGATCCAAAGGGGCTGATGAAACCATCACTCAGAGAAACTATGTAGGCTAACAAAGAGTGATGAGCTGAGAATGGACATATAGGGCAGTAGTTAGCTTATAGAAAAAGAAAATATAACTATATAGGAATTATATAGTAACTATATAGTAACTAGAATTTTCAAAATAGAAACAGGTGTGAGTGTCATGAGGGTCAAGAAGGAGTGTCATGGGAGTTAAGACAGTTGCTGAGGATGCTTAGGTGCTAACCAGGTAGGCTGAGGCCACTGATAATGATATGATAAAATAATAAATAAGGATGGTGAATATTTATGAGGATTTGCCATACGCCAGGTATAGTTCTATTTTTTGTGATTTATCTCCAAGACTCTTCATTTCGACTTGAGTTCATTTTAGACCTAGTTCTCCAATCTTTCTATGGTCCAAAGTTCCCTATGGTTCAAAGT
>NW_011385512.1:0-1259 GCF_000754665.1 Bison bison bison
GACTCTCAGCAAAGCTGACCGTGCACTCATATACACACTCATACACATGTGGCCTTCGAGGTTCATAGCGAGTTCAATGATAAGGCTTTTCCTTTGTTCTGTACTCTTATTAAAGTGTCTGATGATAGGCAACAGAGAAGATACCTGCGCCACCACCTTCCAACAGAATTGCGTTCCACTGTTTCAATCTCTGGCCCTTGTTCACCAGACCCTTTCCACGAAGAGCCACATTTCCCTTGTAAAATTGCCAGACCCACAGTCAATAGGCCCCTCATCTTCCTTCTCCGTCCTCCCCAACCCCCACCCCACAGGAAGAACGTCACCCCCTGACACAACCCCAACATACGACTTAGCCCCCTCTATGAATCTCCACAGACTGGTAATTCCCACGCGGTGAACTGACACTCGTACATGCAGCTGAAGTGTTTGTCCTGAGGACCTGCCCAAACAATACACGCACACATGCAGCTGATGCTTTTTATTTTCCTTGCAATGAATTCAGGGTTACTGGTGTCTCACTGTCGATCCACTTCAGCACCAGACCACTCTTCACTACTTTCCCGTCCAAGAGAACTATGCTGGCCATTGGTCTTCACGTGAAGCAGCTTCTTCGGTTTTCTGTTTTAGGTGAAGGGGGGGCACGCCATCGTTAAGTGTCTCAAAAGCTGGGGGATCGGGTTCCTTTCAAAACAGAGAGACAGAGATATGTACACTTACCCTCCCCGAAAACACTAAAGACAGCTTGATTCTTTCAAGTCAGTTCCCAGGGGGTGTGTCTGTGAACGTTTACAGGCCCTAGAGGCACAGAGTACAAAACAGGTATCCCAGTCTTCAGCGTAGAACTATTTACAATAGCTAGGACGTGGAAGCAGCCTACGTGTCCATCAGCAGATGAAGGGATAAGGAAGTTGGAGTACACATACACAGCGGCGTCTTACAGAGCACTAACATGGAACGCGTCCATGTCAGGTTCTAATGAGATGGAATGAACGTGGAGCCTACTATACCGCGTGAAGTAAGTCAGAAAGAGAAAGACAAACACTGTCCGTTCACACAAATATATGGAGTTGAGGACCTTGTACGTGGTGCTGAACATCCAACATGCAGGGCAGCAAAGAAGTAACAGACATATAAAGAACAGACTTTGGCCTCAGTGGGAGGTGGTGACGGTGGGTCAATGTGAGAGAGTAGCCCCAAAACGTTTACATTAGCTTATGCACAACAGATGACCAGTGCGAGTCTGACGCGTGCAGCAAGGC
>NW_011385513.1:0-610 GCF_000754665.1 Bison bison bison
ACAAAGAGTTGGACATGACGCAATGATGAAACAACAGCAATAAGACCATTTTGGGATTTTGGATATGTATGTATTTCACTTCTTATTTTGAAAGAATTTAGAACTTATAGAAACTGGAAAAATAATACAAAAGTCTGACATACCTTCAACCAGCTTCTACTAATGTGAATATCTTATATATTACAATGATTAAAATCAGGAAACTAACACTGAGAAAGTAGTTATTATAGACAATATTTGAATTTTATCAGTTGTTCAACTAGACTGGATCAGTCCTTTTGCAGTCTAGGATCCAGTTTAGACTTCTTGATTAATTTGGTTATCTGTCTTCTTAGTGTGCCCAATCTGTGAAATCTTTGGTCTTTTGTTACTTTCTTTTCTGCCTTTCCTTTCTTGCCTCCTCCTTACTTCTTTCTTTCCTTTTTCACGATGACCTTGACACTTTTGAGAAATACTATCTAGTGCTTAGTGGGCTTCCCTGCTGGCTCAGTTGGAGAAGGCGATGGCACCCCACTTCAGTACTCTTGCCTGGAAAATCCCATGGATGGAGGAGCCTGGTAGGCTGCAGTCATGGGGGTGGGAAGAGTCAGACACGACTGAGCGACTTCCC
>NW_011385514.1:0-677 GCF_000754665.1 Bison bison bison
GGTCTGGCAGGCGCTTTCTGGGCACCAACGGAGCAACACTCTGGCTGTGGAGCCGCCTCCCCAAGCCAGGGGCACCGGGACCCTGATTCCCTCCGTGCGGCGCTTAGTCTGGGCGGGGAAGCACCAGCTTGGGAATGCAGCCTGGGGCGCTTCCTTTCCCTCGGAAAGAGCTCTCCCTGCGGGAGGCTTTGGCGGTGGGCACACCCCCAGCCTCTAAGCCCTCTGCAGGGACGCCTGGCTCCTAGGTCCGAAGGGAAGGCGAGAGCTGAGCTGAGGCACCAGTCAGGCACCAGTCACGTCTCCCACACTCCCGCAGCCTGCTCCTTTCCGGGCGCGAACGCTAGAAGCTGGGCAGGGCTTGGGGTGGCTCGCCCAACCCAGAGCAGCCTCTCGGGCGGGGCTCTGTGCTATCGCGCCTGGGCGCAGAGCTGGAGCTCCGCCGGTGTGGAAGCTCACTCGGTCCTTCCCAGTAACAGGCTTGCAAGCACCCGCCGGCAGCCAGCCTCTTCTCTCCCGCGTTCCGGGCATTGGGCTCCAAACCTGGGACCAAAGTACTGCCCGGAGCTCACTGATCATGGGCTGGTTCCCCTGCGCTGCGGCTGTGCTAGGGAGCCCAAACGCACAGGGGGAAGCCCGGCACAGCACATCCACCTGCCTCTAGGCGGGAGGACAGCTCC
>NW_011385515.1:0-768 GCF_000754665.1 Bison bison bison
GCTGATCAAGTACAGATCACGTGACTGAGCATGCACAGATCACGTGGCTCTCAGGCCCTGATCACGTGACTGCCCATGCACTGATGACGTGGATGATCAGGCACTGATCACGTGGCTCATCATGCACTGATCACGTGTTTCTCATGCAGTGATCAGTGACTGACAAGCACCGATCAAGTGACTGTGCACCCACTGATCACGTGGCTGATCAGGAACTGACCACCTGACGGAGCATGCAGTGATCAAGTGGCTGATCCTTAACTGATCACGTGTTTATCATACGGTGATCTCGTGACTGAGAGGCCCTGATCACGTGACTCTGCAGTCAGTGATCACGTTGCCGATCATGCACAGATATCGTGACTGAGCATGTACTGATCATGTGCCTGGAGCCGGTGAGGCATTCCACTCTGGACAAAGGTCATGAGGAAGGAGGCTCGGCATACGCAAATGTGGGATCGAGCCTCAGGGGTCCACCCGGATATGCTCGAGCATCTACCCCCCAAAAAAACCAGAGTCTGCCTACTGTATTGCTTTGTGCTCTCACCTCTGATTTCACTGGGGGCTGTCCCCCACCACCATCTCGATCTCTCTGTCAAAGAGTTAACTTACAGCTCCAATCCATAAAGTTCCTTGTCATTCTTCCCTTTAACTTCCAGCTGAGTCTCCATCTGGAGCGCGGAACCCACCACGCTTACTAATTATGCCTGGGCTGCTAAAACCCACTCGAGAAGGTGTATAGGGTGAGGCACCTTCTGCTATTCGAGA
>NW_011385516.1:0-799 GCF_000754665.1 Bison bison bison
TGGTCCCCGGATGGCGCCCGCGGCCCTGTCCCGCGGCCCCCGCCGTGCGTGCTTGCCGGCCCCTCCCCGCCGCTGCCGGCCTCTCCTCCTCGTCCCGCGCGTGCGACCGCCCCGCGCTCCCTTCCCCTGTCTGGGGCCGAGCCGGCCTCGCCTCATGTGGGTGTCGTCCCCCCCGGCCTCCGTCGGCCGGTGGCGTCCCCGAGGCGGGGCGGCGCGCGGGGAGCCTTGCGCGTGTGGGGGACGTGGGGGCCGCCGGTGCGCGGCGGGAGAGCGTTCTCCCTGGCCGGCTTGCGGCTCTCGGGTGTGTGTGTCGGTGGCGGTGGGCGTGAGCCCCCCGTGAGGGTGCCGGGGGGGGCGGGGGCGCCAGTCCGTCGTCCCGGGCGTGCGGTGGGACCGTCCCTGTGCTGGGAGGCCTCCGGCGGTGAGATCCCGCGGTGGGCCCCCGGCGGCCGACTCGCGCTTCCCCCCTGCCCCCCCAGCACGGGTCGCTTTGAGCCATGCCCCCTCGCGGTGGCGCGCGGCCGCCCCACCAACACCGCCCCTGTTCCGTGGCGTTGGCCTCGCGTGGCCGCACCCCGTCGGTGCCCCTCTCCGTCTGCCCGTCCGCCTCAGTCCGCTCGCCGTCTGCTGCCTCCCGGGGCCGCGCCCTGGTGTGTCTCGCTTCCGGGCCCGCCGCGGTCCCGATCCGTTGCCCGTCTCGCCGCCGCCTGTCCGTCGCCGCCGTCGCGTGCTGGACGGAGGGGGAGCTCCCGCGATCTCCCCCCCTCCCCCCGCCCCGCCGCGGCCCCCCCGCTCCGGT
>NW_011385517.1:0-619 GCF_000754665.1 Bison bison bison
GTCAGTGATCACTGGCTGAGCAGGCCCTGATATCGTGACTGAGCATGCACTGATCATGTGCCGGGACCGGGGAGGCATTCCACTCTGGACAAAGGTCATGAGGAAGGAGACTCGGCATACGCAAATGCGGGATCGAGCCTCAGGAGTCCACCCGGATATTCTCGAGCATCTCCCCCACAAAAAAACCAGAGTCTGCCTACTGTATTGCTTTGTGCTCTCACCTCTGATTTCAGTGGGGGATGTCCCCCACCACCATCTCGCTCTCTCTGTCAAAGAGGTAACTTACAGCTCCAATTCATAAAGTTCCTTGTCATTCTTCCCTTTAACTTCCAGCTGAGTCTCCATCTGGAGCGCGGAACCCACCACGCTTACTAATTATGCCTGGGCTGCTAAGACCCACTCGAGAAGGTGTCTAGGGTGAGGCACCTTTCGCTATTTGAGAGGGCGCCTGCGGCCTACGTAAGTGGTGCAAACTTCTTGTCTTGAAGTTTGATAGGTCTTCCGCGTAAACCAAGCTACTCAGTCTCTTTTCTCCAGCGAATTTCCCTACTGAGCTCTCCTCATACTATTATTCTTGACATCTCTGATTAGCATATAAATAGTCGCCTAGGCCATCTCT
>NW_011385518.1:0-584 GCF_000754665.1 Bison bison bison
CCCCCTCCCTCCATCCCCCCTCACTTTTTTCCCTCTGCAGAGTCACCTAGGAAAAGACCGTGTGAGCACACACTGAAAAGGAGCTCCCAAAGGGAGCTCTCAGCAGACATCCACCCTGTCAACATTGGGTCTCAGGCTTCCAGCCTCCAGAGTGGTGAGAAAACAAATTTCTGTAGTCAAAGCCACCAGCCTATGGTATTTTGTTATGGCACACCCAGCACGATAAACACAGGGCTCATACCGAGTTCATATAACCATGCTGTGTACGATTGATGGGTGTGGTCACACAGGTACCCTCCTGAGTCAGAGAGCTGCTTTCTATTCCAAAACCCTTCCAATAATACTTCCCATCCCATTTTAAGAACATAAGTGTTCAACATGTCAAGATTTGACAAACCTATTTTCTATCATTCTGCTTTACTTCTGCAAACAAGTATCTTAGAATAGTAACTTCTGGGACTGGAAATGGTTACATGAATACGTGGTTCAGTTTCAAATGTATGACTAATATTTTTTGTCAGCTAAGTAGCATTTTCTGTTTTCCAATGATACTTTAAAAGCCCATTTGTGTTACTGAGTATGCA
>NW_011385519.1:0-704 GCF_000754665.1 Bison bison bison
GGAAGGGTCCTGACTCATTATTAACTAGCGGTCGAGGATGTGCTTGTATTTTTCCACAGGACGCAGATTCACCAATTTGGGTTCCAGACAGGCCAGGTTCGCGGAGCGCACTCGCTTGCCCCGCCCACTAGGCAGCTCTCGCCTCTGCGCCTCCAGCCTCGCCCCGCACCCTCCTCGCTGCACCCCGCGACCTAGAGCAAAGAAGTTTGTGCAGTGAGTGAGGGCCAGAGAAGAGAGTGCACCCACAAAGTGCCGTCCAGACCAGCGCGGCGCCGGCCAGCAGGGGAAACAAGATAAACATTGAGATCCCGGCGAGACTGACAGGGCTGCTGCAGCGTGAACTCCAACCAGAAAATAATTCTACTTATTCTGTTTTAGCTTATCCACCCTTGCCTTTATGTTTTCCTTTTTACTAATGACTCCAACAAACTTAATGTAGGCATGAATTATTCAGGTGGACCTAACGTAGTGACTTGTGAACAATGTATGCTTTCATCTTGTTTAAACCCTCAATGTAATGTTTGCTCCTTTGTGGTGTTTACAATGCCCATCCTATCTTATGGTGCCTATATGATAGCTATGGTCTTACTGTGTTACAAACAACTGCAGGATTTAAATGCGATCGCGACGGTTTGTGGTCTTACTTATTTTAGGAATATCAGCTTTGATAGCAACAATTACTTCTGTTACTGCGGCAGCAATAT
>NW_011385520.1:0-515 GCF_000754665.1 Bison bison bison
CCTTCTTTAGATAACATTTTCCAAAGCACTTATCCTTGCAATCCTAATACATGCACTTTGTTGATGTCTAAATTGGTCTTTAATATAAAACTATATTCCTGTGTATGGTGAAGGGGTAGGCTTCCTCTAATGCAGTTCCGATTATCTCACTTCTAACGAGTGAGTTCGCTTGGCTAAGAGGAAGAGAGCGGGCTGCGCTGGTGAACTCTAAAGACTTCTGACCCCTTTTTTACATTCCTCCAGGCTCTAGTCTGACAAATTCTCAAATTTACTGTAGGATAAGGCACTAGGAGAAGAAAATAAAAGAGAACCACTGGTGTAAGAGACATGGATTGGTGTTCGGCTGACTAACCCGAAAAAAACCAGACTAACAAGATTAAAATAACTTCAACACTTCATGTGAAAGAGGCACGGATGAGCACTCATTAAGGCAGCACAGAAAAGACATAGCAGTTTTTGGACAAGCAGCCTGGTCTTGGGAGCCTTGACCTTGCATAGGAGGAAAGAAATAAAAC
>NW_011385522.1:0-633 GCF_000754665.1 Bison bison bison
GTTTCTTCTCTTCGCGCACACCTTTCCCTCTCTACGCCCGCAGCTAGTCTGGGCAACCCAGCCAGTGGTCACGAGGATAACGGCTCCTCCAGGCCACGCCCCTCACAATGCTGGGTTCCAGGCTGCCGTGCTGACGTCCTAAAAGGGCGCCTCCCCAAAGGGCGTCGCCCTCAAGTGAGGGGATGGGGCGTTGTGACCACACTAGCTGCCACCTGGGGCCTCTGGCGCATGCGCAGAGCCCAAGCCTCAAGGGCCAAGCGAGATGGGGAAATGGTCCAAAAGACTTGGTGTAGGACCGCCATAGTTGACATTACCTTTCAACCTGAAACCAATAGCCCCCCATCCAGTACTCTTGCCTGCAAAATCCCATGGACGGAGGAGCCTGGTGGGCTGCAGTCCATGGGGTCGCTAAGAGTCGGACACGACTGAGCGACTTCACCTTCACTTTTCACTTTCATGCATTGGAGAAGGAAATGGCAGCCCACTCCAGTAGTCTTGCCTGGAGAATCCCAGGGACAGGGGAGCCTGGTGGGCTGCCGTCTATGGGGTCGCACAGAGTCGGACACGACTGAAGCGACTTAGCAGCAGCAGCAGAAATATATCAGTTTTTGTCAATGTATTGTTCTTGTTTAT
>NW_011385523.1:0-549 GCF_000754665.1 Bison bison bison
ACAAAAAACCAGAGTCTGCCTATTTTATTGCTTTGTGCTCTCACCTCTGATTTCATTGGGGGCTGTCCCCCACCACCATCTCACTCTCTCTATCAAAGAGTTAACTTAGAGCTCCAATTCATAAAGTTCCTTGTCATTCTTCCCTTTATCTTCCAGCTGAGTCTCCATCTGGAGCGTGGAACCCACCAGGCTTATTAATTAAGCCTGGGCTGTTAAGACCCACTCGAGAAGGTGTCTAGGGTGAGGCACCTTCCGCTCTTCGAGAGGACACCTGCGGCCTACGTAAGTGGTGCAAACTTCTTGTCTTGATGTTTTATTGGCCTCCCGCGAAAACCAAGCTACTCAGTCTCTTTTCTCCACCGAATTTTCCTACTGAGCTATCCTCATACTATTATTCTTGATATCTCTGATTAGCATATAAATAGTCGCCTAGGCCATCTCTCCTTCCAATACCCTGGATCAGCTGGGGTTGGTCCCCGGGCGGTGGCGCCCGAACAGGGACCTCAGGAGGCAATACTCAAAGAGCTGAGCAGACAGGAACCACGCAAT
>NW_011385524.1:0-669 GCF_000754665.1 Bison bison bison
AGGGAAATACTATTGGTCCTGCACAAATTAGAATCAAAATGCACTTTGCCAAACATCAGAAACAAAATTAAACTCTTGAACCCAGTAATACCAGTACTGTACTCTAAATCAGCTCTGCTCATGGTCCCTGTTAACCTGTCATGCCTACTAGATAGGGTGCCCAGAATATGGCTGTCTTTTGGGAAGGTGCCTGAATTGATTTACATAACTTTGGATATTACAGTGTATAGTAATGAGCATCCTCCTTGAAACCCAGCAATATAGAAAAAGAGATATATACATTTTAAAGCAGTAAAAGGAAAAGGGAAATTAGTACACTTGCTCAGTCTAGTAGAATGTAGTAGTGGGATGGAAAGTGAAGTGAAAGTCACTCAGTCGTGTCTGACTTTTTGCGACCCCATGGACTGTGTAGTCCCTGGATTTCTCCAGGCTAGAATACTGGCATGGGTAGCTTTTCCCTTCTCCGGGGGATCTTCCCAACCCAGGGATCAAACCCTGGTCTCCCGCATTGCCGGCAGATTCTTTACCAGCTGAGCTACAAGGGAGCCCAAGAATACTGGAGTGGGTAGCCTATCCCTTCTCCAGGGGATCTTCCCGACACAGGAATCTTCTGGGTGTCCTGCGTTGCAGGAGGATTCTTCACCAACTGAGCTATCAGGGAAGTGGGAT
>NW_011385525.1:0-509 GCF_000754665.1 Bison bison bison
AGAAATATTAATAACATCAGATATGCAGATGGCACGATTCATGTAGCAGAACACGGAAAGAACTACAGAGTATCTTGAGGTAAAGTAAAAGAGGAGAGTGATTCAGGTGACTTAAAACTCAACATTCAAAATGAGATTCATGGCATCTAGTCCCATCACTTCATGGCATAAAGATGGGGAACCAACGGAAACAGTGAGAAACTTTATTTGGGGGGGAGCAGGTTCCAAAATCACTGAAGATGGTGACTCTGTTCAGGAAACTAAAATATGTTTTCTGCTTAGAAGAAAAGTTACAACCAGGCTAGACAGCACATTATAAAGCAGACAAAGGTCAGTCTCATCAAAGCTATGTACAGAGATGAGAATTGGACCTAAAGAATCTTGACCTCCAAGGAATCGATGCTATTGATATGTGGTGTTAGAGAAACACTTGAGAGTCCCTTGGACTGCAAGGAAATGAAAGGAGTCAATTCTAAAGGAATCAGTTCAGAATATTGATTGGAAGGGCT
>NW_011385526.1:0-791 GCF_000754665.1 Bison bison bison
CTCCCCGCGTCCGTCGTACCTCGCCCAGGGACGTCCTCGAGAAGTGTCGGCGTGTCCTCTTTTCCTGTCCGCGTCGCTGACTGAGCGGAGAAACTGCGCCCTAGGATGGGCCCCGTCTTGGCAACGAGTCCCTGCTGGTCTCCCTCGGAGCTTCTAGGCTGCGGCCGGCTCTCCGGACAGCGGGTTGGTTGTCGGGCGCCACCTGCCTGTCGGTCGCTTTTTTTAGAGGGTCCTGCAGGGGGGGCGGGAGGACCACGGATGGAGCAGGCAGGCGGGGCCGGCGAACTCTTGAATGCCCTGGGGCTGTGGAAGGAGGCTGTGGGGGGAGGGGCACCTTGGGCCACAGGTCAACGGGGCGGGATGGGTTTAGCCCCCTTGGGCTTTTTTTAGGTTTGGATTGGAAACCCCGTGTGGGGAAACTTGATCCATTTTGGAGGACAGCTATTTTGAACCCAAGGGAGCTGTGACTTCCTTCTTTGGGGCCTTGTCTCCTCCTTGGCATGTGGGGGCTTTTCCGTCTCCCGCCAAGGATTTCAAACGACAAAGCCACGACAGAGCACGCGGACCCACTTGCTCCAGTCCGGTTCAGGGGCAGAGCGCGAGGATTCAGAGGTGGCTTGGGGGACAGCAAGTCGCGCCCCTCGCCCCCCACCGCCAGCTCAGAACACCCCCTGTCTGCCTGCCAAAAGACCAAGTGCGGGCTGGTGGTGGCAGAGTCACCTGTCACGGACGGGAGTGGTCTGGATCGCGGAGGTGATGAACGCGCTCAGGAAACACAAGCGAATGATGCG
>NW_011385527.1:0-523 GCF_000754665.1 Bison bison bison
CTCGTGAAAGAGCCCCACAGTGCCTGAGCAGCAGCAGCATCTAGAAAGCATAGAGTCCTTTTTTGTGCTTTTATGGCATAGCTGTTTTCTGACCCAATACAAGACCTCCAAGCCTAGCCAGCAGGGCCTGAGAATATAACTCTATGGGGTTTTGTGGAAGAAGGTAGTTGGTATTCTGTCATTAGACAGAATTTAATAGTAGTAACCATGAGAGTGGCTAGCATTTATGTGTGAGGTACTGCGGTAAGTATTTTCCGTAATTTTCTTTTTTGGTCCCTCACTTGTGTGCTTAGTCGACTGCTCAGTTGTGTCCAACTCTTTGTGACCCCATGGACTGTAGTCCGCCAGGCTCCTCTGTCCATGGGGATTCTCCAGGCAAGGATGCTGGAATGGGTTGCCATTGCCCCGCCTCCAGGGGATCTTCCCAACCCCAGGGATCAAACCCAGGTCTCCTGCATAGTAAGTGGATTCTTTTACCGTCTTGAGCCACCAGGCTACAATCCCCATAAAGGGGGCTCTATTA
>NW_011385528.1:0-691 GCF_000754665.1 Bison bison bison
CATAACGTTGTGGTTAAAAAAAGATTAATACCATTACCACTATCTCAAATTTATCAAGGCTTGATTTGAGATCCATTTTGTGATATATCTTGAAGATATTTTATTTTCACTTTAGAAAAATGTGTATTCTGCTCTGCTTCAGTGAAATGTACTATACGTATCAATTAACTTTGTCTGGTCTCGTGTGCCTTTGAACACTTGTGTTTCATTTTAAACTTTATTTCTAAATTGGAGGATAGTTTCTTTCCAGTGTTGTGTTGGCTTCTGCTGTACAACAGTGTGTATTAGCATATAGGAGGCCAAAGTCTTTTTTTGTGTGTGTGTTGTTGAGTGTCTGTTACTTATTCATTTTTCTAGTCCCTATAGAAATGTTTATCGTCTTTTCCCCATTCCATTTCTAGAATGTTTATCACCTTTACTACCACAACATCCAAGTTATTTTCAAGGAGCCTGCCTACTTTTTCTTTCATTATGTTTTCAGTTTTTTACCACTATTCCTTTGCCTTACAACACATTTCTCTGACTTCACATTTCCCTACTGCGTTCCTCATCATTTCTTCCCAAACTTCTGCGTAATAGTTATTGCTCCTCGTCTCCACTCCAAAGTTGATAAAATTAGTTGAGTGTCTAGTGTGGGCTTTGCAGTTGGAGGACTGACAACTATGTCTTGAATCTGCAGTTGAGTCTTCCG
>NW_011385530.1:0-965 GCF_000754665.1 Bison bison bison
ATGCAGGAGACAAGGGTTCGATCCCTGAGTTGGGAAGATTCCCTGGAGAAGGAAATGGCAACCCACTCCAGTATTCTTGCCTGGGAAATCCCATGGACAGAGGAGCTCGTGGGCTGTAGTCCATGGAGTTGCAGAGAGTTGGACACAGCTTAGTAACTAAACAGCAACACAACTGTTGTTGAACTCTGTAGAACTGCATCTCATCCTCAAGTCTTTGTGATTAATCAGTCGGGTTATTCTCTTAATAGTAGCTAGAGTCTGTATCCTGAGCTCATTTCTTACATCCTTTCATTCTGACCAGAGCTGCCTTGATTTTGTGTTTTCAAATTCCTTTTCTGCATGAAGGCTTTCCACCTGTCTCCAGACACCACCATCTCTGGTCAGTCCCTTTAAGTCTTTTAGTGTGAAGTACACAAGTACATGATTTACAGGTTAATTACGTTTAGGATTGTGATTTTAGGATTCTGTTGGTTACATTTTGCATAAACATTTACACTGGAATTCCATGAAAATCTCTTCAATGGTAAAACAATATAGCATTACAAAGGAAAAGGAAGTAAAAATTTTGTGTACCATATGATCTACACTATGTACAAATGGTAGCAAAAAGATTAAAAAGAATTGGTCTTGAGAATGGTAATGTCTTGGGAGTTGGAATAGCAAGTTATTTCAGAAAATTGACTTTATGAAGCAGTGGTTCCCTGAGATATTCCAGCTTGTCAAAATATTCAAGAAATTCTATAAGTGAAGGCGTCATCTCAGAAATTCACATCACAAGTAAAATTATTAAGTCATATGATAAATAATTTAGTGGAAAAAATGCTGTTTGTTGTTTTTGTTTTTTTTACCCCAGATTCACAAACTTATTTGGAAGAATTCTTTAAATTTACCATCAAATACAATTCCCTGGAACACACTTTGGAAACTAAGCATTCTAAAATGTCCCCAGTGGACATAAAGTATTT
>NW_011385531.1:0-709 GCF_000754665.1 Bison bison bison
ATCCTGACAGGACATAGAACAGAGCAATAGGGGCTTAATTCACAATCAGCATATATTGGTGAAAATATAAAATTTGGGAATGATTCTTCCTCCAAATAGATTTTCCAAAGAATTAAAGCATTTTGTTTTATACATAAATGAATGAGTCTAAGGGAATACTCTTTTCTTAAAATCTCACTGAACTTATACATCCTCTTTATCCTAGCCCTTGGCTGTAAGAAAAAGGTATGCAAAAATAGAACAGGCTGCGTCCAACATTTTCTTTACATATTGTTTGGGAAAATGTCTAACATACTGTTTGTCAGAGGCAAAAGTTTCCAGAGAGCTATAGTTAGTGGCTATAAAAAGATTAAGAGAAGCATTGTATTAAATGTTACCCTTAGCTGATCTAGCTAGAAAAAAAAAAAATGACAAAAGAGAAGGGTGTTTGAGACGACAAGGGGTATGATAAAAAGTCACTGCTCACGGTTTGGATAAATCAAAAAGGCCCTGTTGAAGCCTGAATGCAACCTCTCTATTTGGCTGTCCTGTAACATACTAAGTCGCCTCAGTCGTGTCCGACTCTTTGCAACCCCGGACTGTAGCCTGCCAGGCTCCTCTGTCCATGGGATTCTCCAGGCAAGAATACTGGAGTGGGCTGTCAACCCCTTCTTTAGGGTTCTTCGCAACCCAGGGATCTACCTGTGTTGGCAAGCAGGTTCTTTACCAC
>NW_011385532.1:0-866 GCF_000754665.1 Bison bison bison
GTCCCAGGTCCCAGCCTGTCTCAGTAAGACAGAGGATACAGACAGGTGTTAAAATCTGTTCAGAGTCAAAACCACACCTGAAGCTGGAAATAAAATGAATGAAATTTCTGATGAATGACCCAATTTTCACGAATGGAACTGAGTTCACGGCCAGTCGTGACGCCTAATGCGTTTTACTAGACATACACACAATACTACATCACAAAGACAACTGGATTTGAAAGGAACCGGTTTCCCCCGGACTGCTAAATGTTGTGTTCTCCCCGCTGAACGCCGTTATTTGAAAAAAAGGTGTACAGGCTTCAGCCGACCGCCAGACCGGGGCTGGGCAGGACAAAAGTTAAGGCAGGCAGCCGAGCGCGCCGGGTCCCAAACACGTAGCGGGTGGGAGAACAGGAGCGGGAGGCGGACGTCGCTTCCCCCAGAGGGCGCCCGCCGGCCGGTTGGCCGGGCCGAACGGCGTGGGAGGAGGGAGGCGGGGCCTAGGGCGGGGCGTGGGCTGGAGGGCTTCCCGTGACGTCACGGACGAGGCGGGTCGTATGTAGATATCCGAGCGCAGGGGCTGCTGGGCCGTCAGCTGGTGCTGAAACACGATACGGTCTCCCGTGGCGTGGGAGAGAACTGAGGAGTTTCTGCTTGAAAGTGCGTGGGTGCGCTGTGTGGAAGGTCCAAGAAGGGTCGGGGATGCGGGGAGGAAAGTGAGCGTGTGTGAACAGTGCAGGGCGTCTGAGGTTGCGGTGGGGCGGCAGGCTGGCAACTCATACTTACCTGGCAGGGGAGATACCATGATCACGAAGGTGGTTTTCCCAGGGCGAGGCTTATCCATTGCACTCCGGATGTGCTGACCCCTGCGATTTCCCCAAATG
>NW_011385533.1:0-885 GCF_000754665.1 Bison bison bison
AAGCATTTGGTTCATGTTGACAGTATTGAAAGGGAATTTTTTTTTTAAATTCCTTTTCAGATTATTATTTGCTAGTGTATACAAGTAAAACTGTGTACTCATTCATTTTTATCACTTTGGAAAGCTTGAGAGTTGTCTTTCCTTTCTTTGCTTTCTCGTACTTTAAGGGTATCCTGGCACATCCATGTACTGCCTCACCCCTAACCTCAGTCATGTGTTCCAAGAACTTCTGTCCGTTGATTTATTTGTTTTGGGTAACATTGAATTCGTTTTGACTATGCTGGGTCTTTGCTGCTCGCTGGAAGTTGCTAGGACCTCTGGACTGCAGTCTCCCATCTCTTGCTGACCTCTTGTTGACCTCTGCAGAATCCTGGTTGGTGGGAGCTTGTTAGTTCCTTGTTCCTTACCCGGACCTCCTGTGGTAAGTGTTTTCTCTCCTCTGTGGCCTGGTAAGGCTGGGTGGTCATTGGCAACCCAAAGGTGGCTAGAAGTCAATGATTTAGGCAGGCTTGTGAATAGATATGGGAGAAGGCAATGGCACCCCACTCCAGTACTCTTGCCTGGAAAATCTCATGGACGGAAGAGCCTGGTAGGCTGCAGTCCATGGGGTCGCTCAGAGTCGGGCACGACTGAGCGACTTCACTTTCACATTTCACTTTCATGCATTGGAGGAGGACATGGCAACCCACTCCAGTGTTCTTGCCTAGAGAACCCCAGGGACTGCGGGGCCTGGTGGGCTGCCGTCCATGGGGTCACACAGACTCGGACACGACTGAAACGACTTCGCAGCAGCAGCAGCAGCAGCAGTGCATAGATATCAAAAGGGTTTAGAACACTCAGGTAGGATCACACAAGTCACCGTGAAGCAATACTTCTCCACTTTAG
>NW_011385534.1:0-627 GCF_000754665.1 Bison bison bison
TACACACACACACACACACACACACACACACAACTGGAACACTCTCAGGAAGAAAATATCAACAGGAAAATACAACTCAAAGTGCTTTCTAAAAGCAAAAAGCCCATGAATAGTACTCCACAAGGTTTCTTATCAGAGATACAAACTGCCACAAGACATCAACTCTGACGAGTGAAAAAGGCCACCGTGGAAAACAGAGCAGGCCAGAAATGGTAGATTAACATTAGTCAGCGGGATCCTTTTATAGTAGTGAGGGTATATCAGTGGGAGGAGCCAGTATAAGAATCACTGTCCACGTGACTTTATACAAAAAAAAGAAAAGAAAATATGACAGGGCTTCTCCACTCCTATGATACTTCAGATACACAGACTTTGAAAACCACATGCCCAAGAGCATGCACTGCAGCAGGATTCCCAATGCCCAGAGATGAAATTAAAGGAAGTACACGGGGACAGAGAGATGAACAGATAAAGGAATGGGGTAGGGGTTCATGACGGAATATGACTCAGGCATTGAAACAAGGAAAGAATGACCTTGTCAGAGGTACAGACAATTGTGATAATCAGAGTCACTGAAGAAGGGCAGATGAGAGTTGTGTTACAGAATTTACATTTCACATAGGACAG
>NW_011385535.1:0-646 GCF_000754665.1 Bison bison bison
AGGTGATCATTCAAAGTACCATAGATGCTCTGAGTAGACTGTTAAGCTGTTCTTAGACTCTTCTTGGAGGGGCTTCCTTGGTGGTGCTAGTGGTAAAGAATCTGCCTGCCAATTCTGGAGACATAGGAGATGCAGGTTTGATCCCTGGGCCAGGAATATCCGCTGGAGGAGGCCATGGCAGCCCACTCCAGTATTCTTGCCTGGAGAATCCCTTGGACAGAGGACCCTGGTGGGCTATGGTCCCCAGGGTCACAAAGAATCAGACACAACTGAAGCAACTTAGCATGCATGCATGTCCTTTCTTATCCATTTTGTGAGCCACCTGATAGCCTTCAATAAATTTCACCTACATTAGCTAGAAGACCCTTCTTGTAGGGGAATCCCTGGTGGCTCAGATGGTAAGGAATCTGCCTGCAGTGCGGGAGACCTGGATTCGATCCCTGGGTTGGAAGAGTCCTTGGAGGAGGGCATGGTAACCCACTCCAGCATTCTTGGCTGGAGAATCCCCATGGACGGAGGAGCCATGGAAACAACTGAGCGACTAAGCACACAGCACACACACATTAGCTAGAATCTATTTCTGTTGTTTGCAACCAAAACTTTTTACATGACACAGTTTGGATCCTGGCTCTAAAACTTACTAGCT
>NW_011385536.1:0-795 GCF_000754665.1 Bison bison bison
TTCCACATTGCGAAGGACCCCGATTTCCCAGTCCCCTCTTGATAAGAACCCGATGCCCGGACTCCTCTCCGAACTCCACACTGTGAATGAAGTCAACACGAAGGGGCAGTGACTCGCCCTTGCATCGTCTGGATAAAACCCCAGGATCCAAATACAGTTGACAAGTGGCCTCTCTCCCAGGGGACACCTCGAGAGGCAAGCGGAGTTCCATGCCTCAACCCAAGACGAGGCCTGACTCTCCTGTCCCAAGTCTGCAGGGACCCTGCGATCGGAGTCTGAAATCAGAGGAACCCTGAGGTTCCTGCCTCAATTGGAGATGAGGCCCTCTTCCAATGCACAAAACCCAGTGGAGTCCCGAGACGCCCCCTCCTCCTCCAGTTTCCCTGACTTCTCAGAGCCACCATGAGAAGGCCCCTGAGGTCCCTGTACAAGTCCAGGGAACCCAGGGTTTCCTGCCTCAACCCGATAAAGACCTCCAGAGACCTTCTCAAAACGCATCGAGCCAGATCCCCTACCATGACTCGAGAGCAATGACGCCGCTCCCCCCTCGCCACTTGCATGTAGACCCGACTTCCCTGGCACCCCACGAGAGGCTCACTGACCTCGCCGCCGTACCTCGTGAGAAACTGCACACTGGGGCCGCCGCTCGAGAACAACCCGGAGACTCCCCCGTCATAGCGAGATGAGGGCCTTCGTCTCCTGCGTGGCCTAGAGACCAATCTGGGGACCTCTCTCCAAACCCTCAGGAGGCTTGACTCCCTTTAGTCCACCCAGTGAGCTCCAAGAGATACAAGT
>NW_011385537.1:0-911 GCF_000754665.1 Bison bison bison
ACTTGCCGGGGCCAACACAAGAGGCAGCCTGAATTCCCCGTCGTAAGTCGAGAATCCCGCCGTAACTCGAGAAAAACCACGTGGCTCCCCCGTCATCGCAAGATGAATCCCTTTCCCGCAACAGCGTCTCAGGAGAAGTCCCACGTTAGGAATTGGAGGTCGAAAGGGCCCTTGGCACCCTTGATGCGACCCACAAAGTTCCCCGAAATTCCGATCTCCCTCGAGAGGAACACTGAGGTTTTTCGGCACCCCCTCCTCTGAGCCCTTTCTCCCCTCCTGAACTGGACAGGAGGGTCGACTACCCTGCTTTGTCTGGAAGGGGTTACCGACCTTCTGGTCGCACCTCAGGATGAGGCCGGTCTCACGAAGACATTCCAGACGTGGCCTCGTGGGTGGTTCCACATTCCGTAGGACCCCGATTGTCCGGTCCCCTCTTGATAAGAACCCGATGCCCGGACACCTCTCCGAACTCCACCCTGTGAATGAAGTCCACACGAATGGGCAGTTTTTCCGGGCATCGTTCGGAAAAAACCCCAGGTTCCAAATACAGCTCGACAAGCGGCCTCTCTCCCCGGGGACATCTCGAGAGGCAAGCGGAGTTCCATGCCTCAACCCAAGACGAGGCCTGACTCTCCTGTCCCCAGTCTGCAGGGACCCTGCGATCGGAGTCTGAAGTCAGAGGTACCCTGCGGTTCCTGCCTCAACTGGAGATGAGGCCCTCGTCCAATGCACCAAACCCAGTGGAGTCCCGAGAGGCCCCTCCCACCTCCAGTTTCCCTGGCTTCTCAGAGCCACCACGAGAAGCCCCCTGAGGTCACCTGCACAAGTCGAGGGAACCCAGGGTTTCCTGCCTCAACCCGAGAAAGACCTCGAGAGACCTTCTTCAACTCGTCTCGAGGCCAGATTCCCCT
>NW_011385538.1:0-692 GCF_000754665.1 Bison bison bison
CTCCGGGAGTTGGTGATGGACAGGGAGGCCTGGCGTGCTGCACTTCACAGGGTCGCAAAGAGTCGGACACGACTGAGCGACTGAACTGAACTGAACTGAACTGGATGGGAGAAACAGACGTAGAGAATAGACTTATGGACATGGGGAGAGGGGAGGAAAAGGTGAGATGTATTGAAAGAGCAACATGGAATCTTAAATTATCATATGCTCAAAGATAGCCAAAGGGAGTTTGCTGTATGGCTCAGAAAACTCAAACAGGGGCTCTGTATCAACCTAGAGGGATAATATGGCGAGAGAGATAGGAGGGAGGTTCAACAGGGAGGAGATATAAGTATACCTATGGATGATTCATGTTGAGGTTAGACAGAAAACAACAAAATTTAGTAGAGCAATTATCCTTCAATTAAAAAATGAACAAATTTTTAATAATAAGAAAAAAAAAAAGAAATCTAAAAAATGGTCACAGCAAAGAGGAACCTAACAAGGCAGAATATGGAATGACTGGATTTAGTATGGTATCCTGGATGGATACTGGGACAGCAAAAGGACATTAGGTAAAAACCAAGGAAATCTGAAAATGTTCCAGAAAACATCTATTTCTGCTTTATTGACTATGCCATAGCCTTTGACTGTGTGGATCACAACAAACCGGAAATTTTGAAAGAGATGGGAATACCAGACCACCTGAACTG
>NW_011385539.1:0-660 GCF_000754665.1 Bison bison bison
AACGTGCCTGATCATGCACTGATCACGTGGCTGATCATGCACTGATCACGAAGCTGATCATTCACTGATCCCATGACTGTGCATGCAATGATCACGTGGCTGATCATGCACTGACCACGAAGCTTATCATACACTGATCACGAGACTGTGAATGCACTGATCACATGGCTGTTCATGCACTGATCATGTGGGTGATCATGCACTGAACACGTGGCTGATCATCACTGATCACATGACTGATCATGCACAGATCACGTGGCTATCATGCACTGATCACTTGATTGTGCATGCAATAATCACGTGGATGATCATGCACTTATCACGTGGCTGACCATGCACTAATCACATGGCTGATCATGAAATGATCACGTGACGTAGCATGCAGTGGTCTCGTGTCTGAATGGTGCTGATCATGTGACTGATCATGAACTGATCACCAGGCTATCATGCACTGATGATGTGCCTCAGGAGGCAGTAACCAAAGAGCTGAGCGGGCACGAATCACACAATCAGCAGGCAATAATCATGGACCTCTGCTGTGATGAATAATGCTGCTCAGCTGGCAATCATCAAGCAGCTTAATAGGCAGGAATCAGACGGCTCAGCTGGCAATTGTCAAGCAGATGAGCAGGCAGGAATCACGCAGCTCAGCTGGCAATT
>NW_011385540.1:0-750 GCF_000754665.1 Bison bison bison
ACTTCTCCTCTTTTAAGACTACCGTCCCAGGACAGATCTCTGTCCCTACCTCATTTGTCTCTCTTTTTCTCTTTTATATTTTGTCCCACCGCCTTTCAAAGACAATGGGCTGCCTTTCTGGGTCCCTGATGTCCTCTGCCAGCATTCAGAAATTGTTTTCTGGAATTTGCTCAGCATTCAATGTTCTTTCGATGAATTTGTGGGGAGAAAGTCGTCTTTCTGTTCTATTTCTCCGCCACCTTAGGACCGCCTCTGAGACGTGAACTCTGGATTCTACCTCCACAGCAAGCTCTCTTTCCATTCTGTTTCAGACCTAGGTTGCAAATGGAACTGGACTGAATGCTTATGTGTCTGTTTGTTTTAAGTCTTTCCCTTGCAATCATCCCTGCTACCATTCCAGTATTGTCCCATTGACATTTCTTTCTCTGAATAAAATGTCTTCCTAATTTAGCAAGTACTGGGGCCAGAATAGAATTTCTACTTAAAGTATTTGTATTCTTTAGAATTGTTATTCTATACCCACAAAGTTACACAATTTCATTTTTTTAACATTCAAACCCTAATTTGAGCATGAGGAAAAACACTAACCTAAATCTTGCCAGGATTGTTTAAGAAAGATGAGGTTGTAAAGTTAACCTGTTTCACAGTCCCTGGCAACCCACTCCAGTATTATGATCCAGGAAGTCCCACGGACAGGAGCCTGACAGGCTATAGTCCATGGGGTCGCAAGAGTTGGACACGACTGAACAA
>NW_011385541.1:0-693 GCF_000754665.1 Bison bison bison
AGACTTGGGGGTGGGGGGACTTGTAACCCAGGACACTAGCTTTGTGTCTCCTATTTGTTACCTAATGATGGGGAGAAAGAATTCTGGTCTTTCCAGTTTGCTGGGCTTCCCTGGTGGCTCAGACAGTAAAAAAAAAAAAAAATCTGCCTGCAATAGGAAAGACCTAGGTTTGATCCCTGGTTTGGGAAGATCCCCTGCAGAAGGAAATGGCAACCTACTCCAGCATTCTTGCCTGGAAAATCTCTTGGACAGAGAAGCCTGGTGGGCTACAGTCCATGGGGTCACAAAGAGTCAGACACGACTGAGCGACTAACACACACTTCCAGTTTGCTAGTACATGCTCAACTCTCCCACCCGTTTGCACCTCTATAGTCCACACAGCTCAGATGTTCTGCCCACTCGCTAGTTTCCAAATGCATGTGTTTCTTTCCTATGATAACTCCCAGGCTCCCAACCCTATTGCCAATATAAGGCCTGTTTTAGACAGACTGAAGAGGGCTAGCTTGAACTTCCAGTGCTATGATGAATAAGAATGGTGAGAATAGGTATCTTTGCCTTGTTCCTGATCTTAATGGTGAAAGTATTCAGTCTTTCACTTTTAAAATAATGATACTAGTGACAGGGTTTTTGGTGCATTTTATTTATGAAATTAAAGTAATTCTCCTCTATTCCTAATTTGCTGAGAATTTTTAT
>NW_011385542.1:0-616 GCF_000754665.1 Bison bison bison
CTTGATGAAGGGATAAACACTTTGAGAGAGTGTATAAGGATTGTGTTTATCCATTTGTTTCACTCGTTGGGTCTGTTTGGTTAATGAGTTACCTCTCACCATATCCCCTCACCAGGATTGTTTGTAGTGAAATCCTGGTAACTTCTACTAACAAAGCAGTTTGATAGTAAGGGCTGAAAAACCAGAAATGGTGGCAACTTGAGCACTGAGCAAGTTTTCTGATTCATTTCTTCAGGGGTTAAGAAGTTTTCTATCCCATGCTCAAAAATGACCAAAACGTCAATGCGTGTCTTCCTTTCCTTTGTTTAAGATATTTGCCCCTGCTTGAAATGGAAGTATCAGTAGGAGATATTGTTCTTTTAGCCAAATTTTAGTCACTATCAGCTCAGAGTGACTGGGTTCCGTCCTAAGAACAAAAGGATGTGAGCAAAGCATGGAGAGGGTGTTAGTACAGTGAGCAGTTAAAAGAGGGAAGGGAGGTGTCCAGATTGATTTTGTGTGTGTGTGTGCCAGTACTTCTCTGCTCCTTATATCCTTATTCTTTGCCATGTAACAAAGTTGTTCTTCCCTTGAAAGGATAGGGTTGTGGGTCTGCAAGGAGATCAAACCAGTCAAT
>NW_011385543.1:0-515 GCF_000754665.1 Bison bison bison
TCACGTGACTGAGAGGCGCTGATCCCGTGACTCTGCAGTCAGTGATCACGTGGCTCATCATGCACTGATATCGTGACTGAGCATGCACTGATCATATGCCCGAAGCCGGTGAGGCAGTCCACCTTGAACAAAGGTCATGAAGAAGGAGGCTGGGCATACGCAAATGCGGGATCTAGCGTCAGGAGTCCACCCGGATATTCTCGAGCATCTACCCCCCAAAAAAACCAGAGTCTGCCTACTTTCTTGCTTTGTGCTCTCACCTCTGATTTTTACTGGGGGCTGTCCCCCACCACCATCTCGCTCTCTCTGTCAAAGAGTTAACTTATAGCTCTAATTCATCAATTCCCTGTCATTCTTCCCTTTAACTTCCAGCTGAGTCTCCATCTGGAGCTCGGAACCCACCACGCTTACTAATTGTGCCTGGGCTGCTAAGACCCACTATAGAAGGTGTCTAGGGTGAGGCACCTTCCGCTATTCGAGAGTGCGCCTGCGGCCTACGTAAGTGGTGCAAACTT
>NW_011385544.1:0-843 GCF_000754665.1 Bison bison bison
ACCAAACCCAGTGGACTCCCGAGAGGCCCCTCCCACCTCCAGTTTCCCTGACTTCTCAGAGCCACCATGAGAAGCCCCCTGAGGTCACCTGCACAAGTCGAGGGAACCCAGGGTTTCCTGCCTCAACCCGAGAAAGACCTCGAGAGACCTTCTTCAACACGTCTCGAGGCCAGATTCCCCTACCATGACTCGAGAGCAATGACGCGCTCCCCCTCGCCACTCGCATGGAGACCCGACTTCCCTGGCGCCCCACGAGAGGCTCACTGATCTCGCCGTCGTACCTCGTGAGAAACCGCACACTGGGGCCGCCGCTCGAGAACAACCCCGAGATTCCCCCACATCGAGAGATGAGGGCCTTCGTCTCCTGCATGGCCTAGAGACCAATGTCGTGACCTCTCTCCAAACGCCTCAGGAGGCTTGACTCCCTTGGGTCCACCCAGTGAGCTCCAAGAGATACCCGTCGCGATTCGAGAGCAGAGCGGGGTTCTTTGCTTTCACTCGAGATGAATGCCCGTCTATCCGGGTGCGTCTGGAATGCAACCCCGAGATCCCTGTCGCCCCTGGAGAGGAACATTGGCTTCTGGACACAAGCCTAGATGAGGTCTCTTGGCCCTGCAGTCACTCGAGAGCAATCCCCAGCTTTCCTTCGCAACTCGAGTGGAAGATTGGACTTGCCTGGGCCAACACAAGAGGCATCCTGAATTCCCCGTCGTAACTCGAGAATCCCGCCGTAACTCGAGAAAAACCACGTGGCTCCCCCGTCATCGCAAGATGAAGCCCTTTACCGCTACAGCGTCTCAGGAGATGTCCCCCGTTAGGAATTGGAGGTCGAAAGGGCAATTG
>NW_011385544.1:4868-5533 GCF_000754665.1 Bison bison bison
CTGGAGATGAGGCCCTCTTCCAATGCACCAAACCCAGGGGAGGCCCGAGAGGCCCCTCCCACCTCCAGTTTCCCTGACTTCTCAGAGCCACCATGAGAAGCCCCCTGAGGTCACCTGCACAAGTCCAGGGAACCCAGGGTTTCCTGCCTCAACCCGAGAAAGACCTCGAGAGACCTTCTTCAACACGTCTCGCGGCCAGATTCCCCTACCATCGCTCGGGAGCAGTGACGCGCTCCCCCTCGCCACTCGCATGGAGACCCGACTTCCCTGGCGCCCCACGAGAGGCTCACTGACCTCGCCGTCGTACCTCGTGAGAAACCGCACACTGAGTCCGCCGGTCGAGAACAAACACGAGATTCCCCCGTCATCGAGAGATGAGGGCCTTCGTCTCCTGCATGGCCTGGAGACCAATCTCGCGACCTCTCTCCAAACGCCTCAGGAGGCTTGACTCCCTTGAGTCCACCCAGTGAGCTCCAAGAGATACCCGTCGCGATTCGAGAGCAGAGCGGGGTTCTTTGCTTCAACTCGAGATGAATGCCTGTCTCCCCGGGTGCGTCTGGAATGCAACCCCGAGATCCCTGTCGCCCCTGGAGAGGAACATTGGCTTCTGGACACAAGCCTAGATGAGGTCTCTTGGCCCTGCAGTCACTCGAGAGCAATCCCCA
>NW_011385545.1:0-646 GCF_000754665.1 Bison bison bison
GCTCAAACTACCGCACAGTTGCACTCATCTCATACACTAGTAAAGTAAAGCTCAAAATTCTCCAAGCCAGGCTTCAGCAATATGTGAACCATGAACTTCCTGATGTTCAAGCTGGTTTTAGAAAAGGCAGAGAAACCAGAGATCAAATTGCCAACATCTGCTGGATCATTGAAAAAGCAAGAGAGTTCCAGAAAAACATCTATTTCTGCTTTATTGACTATGCCAAAGCCTTTGACTGTGTGGATCACAATAAACTGGGGAAAATTCTGAAAGAGACAGGAATACCAGACCATCTGATCTGCCTCTTGAGAACTCTGTATGCAGGTCAGGAAGTAACAGTTAGAACTAGACATGGAACAACAGACTGGTTCCAAAGAGGAAAAGGAGTACGTTAAGGCTGTATATTGTAACCCTGCTTATTTAACTTATATGCAGAGTACATCATGAGAAATGCTGGGCTAGGAAGAAGCACAAGCTGGAATCAAGATTTCTGGGAGAAATATCAATAACCTCAGATATGCAGATGAACACCACCCTTGTGGCAGAAAGTTGAAGAGGACTAAAAAGCCTCTTTGATGAAAGTGAAAGAGGAGAGTGAAAAAGTTGGCTTAAAGCTCAACATTCAGAAAACGAAGATCATGGCATC
>NW_011385546.1:0-618 GCF_000754665.1 Bison bison bison
AGCTCTTGAAAAGGGAGAAAATTATAAAGTGATAATAATTCCAATAGTAAATTCACTTGTTTTGCAAAGGAGAGGGATTGATCAGCAGAGTTTAATTACAAGAATTCTTTTTCAAATTAATGACTTTCTTTCCTTCTCCTTCTGGACTCATGCTTTTTTTGGAATTCAACTCAGAGTTAGAGATTCACCTATGTCTTTCCATCTTACTAGGGTAGAACCATTTCTGAGGTGTTCTAAGGTGTGAGTGCCTGGAGACAGCTTTCCTCCAGGACTTCATCCTCTGTCCTTGTAGCTACCCCACTGCTCTTCCCTAATTTACCCACCCCACTTTGAATCATAGTTTCTCTCAAATTGAACAAGGATAATAAATAGCTGTGATCCACTGAAGGCTAAATTCCAGTTACCGCTTTACGTACTTTGGGTGCTTTAATCTTCACATAACCCTAGGAGGTGAACTGGTATTATTATTCCTTTCTGTAGGTGAGAAAGATGGGCACAGAGCAATGTAAAAAATCTCCCAGGATCAATCAGTAAGAGGCAGAGTCTGGATTCAAGTCCAGGAACATGGATTCAGAAATGACACTTTTAATAAATACTATATGCTTTACGCAGATTTTT
>NW_011385547.1:0-1047 GCF_000754665.1 Bison bison bison
TCTCGAGTCATGGTAGGGGAATCTGGCCTCGAGACGTGTGGAAGAAGGTCTCTCGAGGTCTTTCTCGGGTTGAGACAGGGAACCCTGGCTTCCCTCGACTTGTGCAGTTGACCGTCAGGGGGCGTTCTCATGGTGGCGTCTGAGTAGGTCGGGGAAAACTGGAGGTGGAGGGGCCGTCTCGGGACGTCCACGGGGTTTGGTTCATTGGAAGGGCCTCATCTCCAGTTGAGGCGGAACCTCAGGGTTCCTCTGATTTCAGATTCCGATCGCAGGGTCCCTGCAGACTGGGGACAGGAGAGTCAGGCCTCGTCTTGGGTTGAGGCATGGAACTCCGCTTGCCTCTCGAGGTGTCCCCGGGGAGAGAGGCCACTTGTCGAGCTGTATTTGGAACCTGGGTTTTTTTTCCGGATGATGCACGGGCGAGTATCTGCCCCTTCGTGTTGACTTCATTCACAGGTTGGAGTTCGGAAAGGTGTCCGGGCATCGGGTTCTTACCAAGAGGGGACCGGGAAATCAGGGTGCTTCGCCATGTGGAAGCACCCACGAGGCCACGTAGGGAATGTCGTCGTGAGACCGGCCTCATCCTGAGGTGCGACCGGAAGGTCGGAACCCCTTCCAGACAAAGCAGGGGAGTCGACCCTCCTGTCGAGATCAGGATGGTAGAAGGGGCTCAGAGGAAGTGGTGCCGGAAAACCTCGGTGTTCCTCTCCAGGGAGACCGGGATGCCGGGGAACTTTGTGTGGGCGCATCAAGGGTGCCAAGTACCGTTTCGACCTCCAATTCCTAACGTGGGACTTCTCCTGAGACGCTGTAGCGGGACAGGGCTTCATCTTGCGATGACGGGGAACCACGTGGTTTTCTCGAGTTGCGGCGGGATTCTCGAGTTACGACGGGGAATTCGGGATGCCTCTTGTGTTGGCCCAGGGAAGTCCAATCTTCCATTCGAGTTGCGAAGGCAAGCTGGCGATTGCTCTCGAGTGACTGCAGGGCCAATAGACCTCATCTGGGCTTGTGTCCAGAAGCCAATGTTCCTCTCCAGGGGGCACC
>NW_011385547.1:4706-5481 GCF_000754665.1 Bison bison bison
GGAGAGTCAGGCCTCGTCTTGGGTTGAGGCATGGAACTCCGCTTGCCTCTCGAGGTGTCCCCGGGGAGAGAGGCCACTTGTCGAGCTGTATTTGGAACCTGGGGTTTTTTTCCGGATGATGCACGGGCGAGTATCTGCCCCTTCGTGTTGACTTCATTCACAGGGTGGAGTTCGGAGAGGTGTCCGGGCATCGGGTTCTTACCAAGAGGGGACCGGGAAATCAGGGTGCTTCGCAATGTGGAAGCACCCACGAGGCCACGTAGGGAATGCCGTCGTGAGACAGGCCTCATCCTGAGGTGCGACCGGAAGGTCGGGAACCCCTTCCAGACAAAGCAGGGGAGTCGACCCTCCTGTCGAGATCAGGAGGGTAGAAGGGGCTCAGAGGAAGTGGTGCTGGAAAACTTCGGTGTTCCTCTCCAGGGAGACCGGGATGCCGGGGAACTTTGTGGGGGCGCATCAAGGGTGCCAAGTACCGTTTCGACCTCCAATTCCTAACGTGGGACTTCTCCTGAGACGCTGTAGCGGGACATGGCTTCATCTTGCGATGACGGGGGAACCACGTGGTTTTTCACGAGTTGCGGCGGGATTCTCGAGTTACGTCGGGGTATTGGGGATGCCTCTTGTGTTGGCCCGGGGAAGTCCAATCTTCCATTCGAGTTGCAAAGAAAAGCTGAGGATTGCTCTCGAGTGACTGCAGGGCCAATAGACCTCATCTAGGCTTGTGTCCAGAAGCCAATGTTCCTCTCCAGGGGCGACCGGGATCTCGGGGTTGCAT
>NW_011385548.1:0-547 GCF_000754665.1 Bison bison bison
CCTTATCAAGGCGGTGTATTCTTTTTGACAATTCATTTTCCTACAGACTACCCCTTCAAACTACCTAAGGTTGCATTTACAACAAGAATTTATCATCCAAATATTAACAGTAATGGCAGCATTTGTCTCGATATTCTAAGATCACAGTGGTCTCCTGCTTTAATTATTTCTAAAGTTCTTTTATCCAATTGTTCACTGCTATGTGATCCAAACCCAGATGACCCCCTAGTGCCAGAGATTGCACGGATGTATAAAACAGACAGAGATAAGTACAACAGAGTATCTCGGGAATGGACACAGAAGTATGCCATGTGATGCTTAAAGTCAGACTAACCTGCATTATAGCTGGAATAAACTTTAAATTACTGTTTTGTTTTTGTTTGTTTGTTTGTTTTTTTCTTATCTGGCTGCTCCCCTATCAGACCTCATCTTTTTTAATTTTATTTTTTGTTTACCTCCCTCCATTCATTCACATGCTCATCTGAGAAGACTTAAGTTCTTCCAGCTTTGGACATAACTGCTTTTAGAACTGTAAAGTAGTTACAAG
>NW_011385549.1:0-947 GCF_000754665.1 Bison bison bison
TGACTCGAGAGCAATGACGCGCTCCCCCTCGCCACTCGCATGGAGACCCGACTTCCCTGGCGCCCCACGAGAGGCTCACTAACCTCGCCGTCGTACCTCGTGAGAAACCGCACCCTGGGGCCGCCGCCCGAGAACCACCACGAGACTCCCCCGTCATCGCGGAGATGAGGGCCTTCGTCTCCTGCATGGCCTAGAGGCCAACCTCGCGACCTCTTTCCAAACGCCTCAGGAGGCTTGACTCCCTTTAGTCCACCCAGTGAGCTCCAAGAGATACCCGTCGCGACTCGAGAGCAGGGCGGGGTTCTTTGCTTCCACTCGAGATGAATGCCTGTCTCCCCGGGTGCTTCTGAAATGCAACCCCGAGATCCCGGTCGGCCCTGGCGAGGAACGTTTGTTCTGGACACAAGCCTAGATGAGGTCTCTTGGCCCTGCAGTCACTCGAGAGCAATCCCCAGCTTTCCTTCGCAACTCGAATGGAAGATTTGGACTCCCTGGGCCAACACAAGAGGCATCCTGAATTCCCCGTCGTAACTCGAGAATCCCGCCGCAACTCGAGAAAAACCACGTGGTTCCCCCGTCATCGCAAGATGAAGCCCTTTCCCGCTACAGCGTCTCAGGAGAAGTCCCACGTTAGGAATTGGAGGTCGAAACGGTACTTGGCACCCTTGATGCGCCCCACAAAGTTCCCCGGCATCCCGGTCTCCCTGGAGAGGAACACCGAGGTTTTCCGGCACCACTTCCTCTGAGCCCCTTCTACCCTCCTGATCTCCACAGGAGGGTCGACTCCCCTGCTTTGTCTGGAAGGGGTTCCCGACCTTCCGGTCGCACCTCAGGATGAGGCCGGTCTCACGACGACATTCCAGACGTGGCCTCGTGGGTGCTTCCACATTGCGAAGCACCCCGATTTCCCAGTCCCCTCTTGGTAAGAACCCGATGCCCGGACACCT
>NW_011385550.1:0-759 GCF_000754665.1 Bison bison bison
AAGAGAGGGATCTCTAATGAACCACAAGAGGTTCCTGTCTCCCAAACATAAGAACGTTTGTCCAGGTCCTCTGATAGATATATAACCTTTCTCTTTAATTCCTCCACCACTTGTATTACGCTAGATTTCTAACAGAAGCATCCTGATGGAATTTGTTTCTCCAAGAAGGAAGACAACGGATACAATTTAAGTGAAGAAATGGTCAGGAAAGAGCACTTATTAACAGGTAGCAGAAGTCTGTTCAGTAGTATGAGTTAGCTCAAGCGGTTTCTAGTTAGGGAAATGCACGCAGTCTTCATTACATTGACACATCTCGTTTCAAGCTCAGCACGATGTTCTCCAAAAATATATCATTCTTTACTGGAATCGGACACAGCGTCCCTCACAGTGTTGAGTACCAGGAAGTCAGTTGGTTTGGACTACACGTGCTCCGTAGGGCAGAAGAGACTGTGCTTGGGGGATAGGCCGGTAGCGTCATGCGCGAGAAAAGTGACGTTTACACCGTAACACCAGCCGGGTTGCCATTTTGTTGCTGCTAAGAGTGGCCGCGTGCCAATCTCTCCCGAGTTCTCAATTCAGAGAGTGTAACTTAGTACCTTGGAAGCCTCGGAGGATTATCTGGCAGCGGAAGCAGCACAGGAAGCTGCTTGGAAACAGTGAGCCTGCTGCTACAGCTCTGCCCAAGAATAAAGGTAATGACTCAGTTTCCAGGAACCACTGATTGCTCAGCCACCATCAGTGGTATTTCCTCCTCCTTCT
>NW_011385551.1:0-788 GCF_000754665.1 Bison bison bison
TTTATCAAGGACATGATCCTTGGATGGGTAAAACCTGCTTACAAGTTATGGGTTGTGATAGATAAATCGGAGAAGGCAATGCACCCCACTCCAGTACTCTTGCCTGGAAAATCCCACGGATGGAGGAGACTGGTAGGCTGCAGTTCATGGGGTCGCTAAGATCGGACACGACTGAGTGACTTCACTTTCATGCATTGGAGAAGGAAATGGCAACCCACTCCAGTGTTCTTGCCAGGAGAATCCCAGGGACGGGGGAGCCTGGTGGGCTGCCATCTATGGGGTTGCACAGAGTTGGACACGACTGAAGTGACTTAGCAGCAGCAGATAGTAAATACCTACATTGGCTTGATTCTTTCATGATTCTAGACCTATTCTGAACATTTTTTATCAAGGCAGTATTTCCACTTACAATAGTTCCCCCATTGTCTAAATTTTTTAGATAAGGATTTTCCTGAAATGATTACAATTAAGTCTCATTTAATGAACATTTATTCTATGTCCACAAATGTGCATTTTGCATACAGTGTCCCATTTAATCTTCACAACATCTAACTGAAAAAACTGAGTTCCTCCTGTCACTGGGAAGAAAACAAAAACTCTGAAAATATGCTGTAAAACTGTTTATCCTGGCTTTGCTTTCCTCTCTTTTTGCCTCCAGAAACTTGCTCCAATTCATTCTCTTGTTCCAGTCACCCTGGCCTTCTTCCAGTTTACCAAAGCCACCATTCTTCAGACCCCAGGATGTTTGCACAGACTGTTTCCTCAGTTGGACATTGTTTCTCTCTCAC
>NW_011385552.1:0-937 GCF_000754665.1 Bison bison bison
TCGAGGACGGATGGCGGAAGACGGGTTCGGGCGGCTCGCCGGCCCTGGCGGCGGGGCCGGGTCGTGGGGGCCCGCTCTGGGGCTGGCCGGGACCGGTCGGCGTCCCAGGCGTGTCGCGGGACCGCCCTCGTGTGTGGGTGGCGGTGGGACCCCGCGCTGGTTTTCCTGGTGGCCCGGCCGTGTTCCCGGTGTCTTTGTGGTCCCCGGATGGCGCCCGCGGCCCTGTCCCGCGGCCCCCGCCGTGCGTGCTTGCCGGCCCTCCCGCGCTGCCGGCCTCTCCTCCTCGTCCCGCGCGTGCGACCGCCCCGCGCTCCCTTCCCCTGTCTGGGGCCGAGCCGGCCTCGCCTCATGTGGGTGTCGTCCCCCCCGGCTCCGTCGGCCGGTGGCGTCCCCGAGGCGGGCGCGCGCGGGAGCCTTGCGCGTGTGGGGGACTGGGGGCCGCCGGTGCGCGGCGGGAGAGCGTTCCCCTGGCCGGCTTGCGGCTCTCGGGTGTGTGTGTCGGTGGCGGTGGGCGTGAGCCCCCGTGAGGGTGCCGGGGGGGGGCGGGGCGCCAGTCCGTCGTCCCGGGCGTGCGGTGGGACCGTCCCTGTGCTGGGAGGCCTCCGGCGGTGAGATCCCGCGGTGGGCCCCGGCGGCCGACTCGCGCTTCCCCCTGCCCCCCAGCACGGGTCGCTTTGAGCCATGCCCCTCGCGGTGGCGCGCGGCCGCCCCACCAACACCGCCCCTGTTCCGTGGCGTTGGCCTCGCGTGGCCGCACCCCGTCGGTGCCCCTCTCCGTCTGTCCGTCCGCCTCAGTCCGCTCGCCGTCTGCTGCCTCCCGGGGCCGCGCCCTGGTGTGTCTCGCTTCCGGGCCCGCCGCGGTCCCGATCCGTTGCCCGTCTCGCCGCCGCCTGTCCGTCGCCGCCGTCGCGTGCTGGACGAGGGGGAGCTCCCGCGA
>NW_011385553.1:0-694 GCF_000754665.1 Bison bison bison
GAAAGAGGGGGGCGGGAGGGAGGGAGAAAAGGAGGGAAGGAAGGAGGGAGGGAGGGAGGGAGGGAGGGACCGGCAAAGCGAAACCAGGCAAGCGCTGCTGGGAGAACAAAGCAGGACTTTCGAAAGCAGACACGGACACAGACACGCAAGCCTAGGAGTAAGAAAGGAAAAGAAGGAGACACTCGGACCCCCAAGAAGAGAACACAAAACTCAACCTGGGTAGAGACACCGTGACAAAGTCCAGAGACGACACACACAAGCATGCGCGGGTGGGTGGGGAAAGTGCACTTGAGGTCAGGAGAACATGGATTTCAACACCACTGGCCACAAACAGCGGAAAGGCAGACGGCCTGGGAGGTCTGGGGTGGCAGGGCTGCGGGGGGTGGGGGGTTGGGGGGTTGGCGGGGAGGGTGGTGGGGGGGGGGGGTGGTAGTTGGAGGGGGCGGTGGCGTGGGTGGAGGGAGGGACGGGAGGTCCCGAGTAGGGGAGTCCGACGTAAATAAACCCCCGGGGTCCCGTGGACAACAGCCACCTCAATGAATACATAACTTTTTCACGTAGCTCAGAAACGAAATGAGACAAAACCACCAGGCAGGAAATCAAACTCGTGGAACTGTCCTGGCAGCTTAAAAGTCAGAGAGAGAGAGAGAGAGGAGAGGAGGAGGAGGGAGGAGGGAGGAGGGAGGAGGGAGGA
>NW_011385554.1:0-612 GCF_000754665.1 Bison bison bison
CACCACCCACTCCAGTATTCTGGCCTAGAGAATTCCATGGAGTGTATACTCCGTGGGGTCACAAAGAATCGGACAAAATCTGATGACTAATCAACAACACCGAAGCTTCACCATTTGTCAGAGATAACAACAGTATTTACACGACTGTGTGCATGTTCAGTGGCTCATACGTGTCAAACTCTTGCAGCCCTGTAGCCCCTAAGATCCTCTCTCTGTGGAATTTTTCAGGCAAGAATACTGAAATGGGTTGCCATTTCCTCCTCCAGGGGATCTTCCCAACCCAGGAATTGAACCCAGGTCTCCTGCATCTCCTACATTGGCTGTCGGGTTCTTTTCTGCTGAACCACCTGGGAAACAAGTCATTACATAACTGGGTTATCCTAAAGTACTTAACTTGGAGTCTGGCACTCAGGAAATTCTCACTGGTGATGTGAATATTCAGTCATATATCATTATTGCTCATATGATAATGAAATGGCCATGCTCATAAAGGAGAAAGAAGAGCCTTTCCAAGTCCAATTAAATCCTTTGCCACACATATCTTTTTAAAAACTTCTGACTTTGAAATGAACATCAAACATAAAGACATTGGTTATGGCCTCCAGAAAAGAT
>NW_011385555.1:0-814 GCF_000754665.1 Bison bison bison
TTTCAAAAAGACTGTAAGGTCACTGTGCTCAACTTTACGAATAAAATCTTCATTTTCCACCTTAAAGTGAAACTGGAGGGAAGACTAAAAGCAGTCATTTTTTCAAACTGAAAAAGAAAACCCACGTGTGACCATGTCACAGAATACAGGTCACGTAACCCCTCCCTCCTCAGCCTTGGCCTCCACCACCAGCAGCCCGGCAATGCAAGGCCTGCCCTGGGCCGCCAGGGGCAAGGGCAGAGGGGAGACCGGCTCCTCTGTCTCCAGGCCGCGTGGGCCGCCTGCTCCACCTCCTTCCCAAGTTCACGTGGCACTGAAACAGCCCAGGCAAGCTGGGGACTCTGACCAGAAACACAGCCATGGGTACCAAGCAAGGACCCCTGGTTCTGTTTTCCCTGGTATCAAATTAACTTGATCAAGACAATTACTGTGACTGTTACATGTGGCTTCAGATGACAGAAGACCCCCCCCCCAGGGTGTCTCCACTTCCAGTGACAGACGCAAGCATCTTGTAGGTCAGCCTACCAAGAGCTAGAAAGCTAAATAAGGTTTAAAGAGGTCCTTAGGCAGCCACAATCCAAGATTTCAAACAAAAGCGAAGCTCAGTGAGGGAGCTGGAGACTGAGAGGGCCGCTCGTTCCCTCAGGGCATCTGAGCAAAGCTGACTCTGTGAAGAAAAGGAAGGGAAAAGTCAAGCAGAGGGGGCTGGCTAACACAGCTCTGGAGGGTTCCTTGGGCTGTGGAGACAAAAAGTCAAAGCGCAGGCCTGACGAGTCAGTCTGGATGTCAGAAAAACGTACCCAACACTCTGCCC
>NW_011385556.1:0-643 GCF_000754665.1 Bison bison bison
ATCAAGAAGATAGCAGTCAGGAATCGCGCAGATAGCAGGCAATAATCATGGAGCTGAGCTGTCAGGAATCACGCAACTCAGCAGGCAATACTCACGGACCTGAGCAGGCAGGAATCACGCAACTTAGCAGGCAATAATAATTGGAGCTGAAGGCTGTAATGAACTGGATAAGCAGACTCTAATCACGTGATTCAGCCGGGTCCTCTCTGGGGACTGAGCAGGCACTTATTATGCAGCTCAGCAAGCAAAAATCATGGAGCTGAGCAAACAGGAATCACGCAGCTCAGCAGGCAATGATCATGGAGCTGAGCAAACAGGAATCACGCAGCTCAGCATGCAATAATCAAGAAGCTGAGCAGGCAGGAATCACGCAGCTCAGCAGGCAATAAATATGGAGCTGAGCAAGCAGGAATCACGCAGCTTAACAGGCAATAATCATGGAGCTGAGCAGACTGTAATGAAGTGGCCATGTAGACTCTAATCACGTCACTCAGCCGGCTCCTAACCCGGTCTTGAGCAGGCACTAATCACGCAGCTGAGCAGGGACTAATCACACAGCTGATCAGGCACGAGTCACCCAGCTGAGCAGGGATTAAGCATGCAGCTGAGCAAGCGCTAATCCCTTGATTCAGCAGACCCTGAT
>NW_011385557.1:0-687 GCF_000754665.1 Bison bison bison
CATCAATACAAACAAAGCTAGTGGAGATATGGAACCCCAGTTGAGCGATTTCAAATCCTAAAAGATAGTTCTGTGAAAGTGCTGAATTCAATGTGCCAGCAAATTTGGAAAATTCAGCAGTGGCAACAAGACTGGAAAAGGTCAGTTGTTCCAGTATATGTATTTTAGAGCTTGTTCTCTGTAGTGGTGAAATGTGTCCCACAAAGTGTTAGACAGGACTGAAGCAAACTAGTGCAAAATGTTGCAAGTATTTTTTTTGTTTGTTTTGTTTTCACCTGTGGCAGCTTTTCTTCAGTGAGAGTTAATTGTGAAAGTGGAGCAGGTGCTTGGCTTTCAAGGACCCTGGTGGTGCCAAGTGTACAGGGTTCAGGGACACAGAACTGACTAGACCACATGAGTTATGTCCCTATCAGAGTCTTTTTTTGAGCTTCTTGTAGCTGGCGATCAGAAGGCCTCTTTTGCCAGTCTTTCTCCCTAGTTCCACCCATTGAGGCACTTAGAAGGCTTCGTTGCCTGGAATCCTTCCCTGTTGTTCAATGTGTCAGCACACAGAGATACCTCCCTGGCTGGGGTCCTACTCTGTAGATCAGTGCAGCAGGCACTTAAAGAAGCATCGTGAGTAGGGTTCGACTCTAGTTTTGTGCATCAGACACTTAAAGGAGCACCTGGGTGGTGTCCTGCTCTGTA
>NW_011385558.1:0-1118 GCF_000754665.1 Bison bison bison
AGGGCCCTCATCTCCGCGATGACGGGGGAGTCTCGGGGTGGTTCTCGAGCGGCAGCCCCAGGGTGCGGTTTCTCACGAGGTACGACGGCGAGGTCAGTGAGCCTCTCGTGGGGCGCCAGGGAAGTCGGGTCTCCATGCGAGTGGCGAGGGGGAGCGCGTCATTGCTCTCGAGTCATGGGAGGGGAATCTGGCCTCGAGACGTGTTGAAGAAGGTCTCTCGAGGTCTTTCTCGGGTGGAGGCAGGAAACCCTGGCTTCCCTCGACTTGTGCAGGTGACCTCAAGGGGCTTCTCATGGTGGCTCTGAGAAGTCAGGGAAACTGGAGGTGGGAGGGGCCTCTCGGGACTCCACGGGGTTTGGTGCATTGGAAGAGGGCCTCATCTCCAGTTGAGGCAGGAACCTCAGGGTTCCTCTGATTTCAGACTCCGATCGCAGGGTCCCTGCAGACTGGGGACAGGAGAGTCAGGCCTCGTCTTGGGTTGAGGCATGGAACCCAGCTTGCCTCTCGAGGTGTCCCCGGGGAGAGAGGCCACTTGTCGAGCTGGATTGGGAACCTGGGGTTGTTTTGCGGACGATGCACGGGCGAGTCACTGCCCCTTCGTGTTGACTTCCTTCACAGGGAGGAGTTCGGAGAGGTGTTCGGGCATCGGGTTCTTATCAAGAGGGGACCGGGAAATCGGGGTGCTTCGCAATGTGGAAGCAACCACGAGGCCACGTCTGGAATGTCGTCGTGAGACCGGCCTCATCCTGAGGTGCGACCGGAAGGTCGGGAACCCCTTCCAGACAAAGCAGGGGAGTCGACCCTCCTGTCGAGATCAGGAGGGTCGAAGGGGCTCAGAGGAAGTGGTGCCGGAAAACCTCGGTGCTTCTCTCCAGGGAGACCGGGATGCCGGGGAACTTGGTGGGGCGCATCAAGGGTGCCAAGTACCGTTTCGACCTCCAATTCCTTACGTGGGTCTTCTCCTGAGACGCTCTAGCGGGAAAGGGCTTCATCTTGCGATGACGGGGGAACCACGTGGTTTTTCTCGTGTTGCGGCGGGATTCTCGAGTTACGACGGGGAATTCAGGATGCCTCTGTGTTGGCCCAGGGAGTCCAATCTTCCATTCGAGTTGCGAAGG
>NW_011385558.1:4214-4760 GCF_000754665.1 Bison bison bison
TCTCCAGGGGCGACCGGGATCTCGGGGTTGCATTCCAGACGCACCCGGGGAGACAGGCATTCATCTCGAGTGGAAGCCAAGAACCCCGCTCTGCTCTCGAGTCGCGACGGGTATCTCTTGGAGCTCACTGGGTGGACTAAAGGGAGTCAAGCCTCCTGAGGCGTTTGGAGAGAGGTCGCGAGTTTGGCCTCTGGGCTATGCAGGAGACGAAGGCCTTCATCTCCGCGATGACGGGGGAGTCTCGGGGTGGTTCTCGAGCGGCGGCCCCAGGGTGCGGTTTCTCATGAGGTACGACGGCGAGGTCAGTGAGACTCTCGTGGGGCGCCAGGGAAGTCGGGTCTCCATGCGAGTGGCGAGGGGGAGCGCGTCATTGCTCTCGAGTCATGGGAGGGGAATCTGGCCTCGAGACGTGTTGAAGAAGGTCTCTCGAGGTCTTTCTCGGGTGGAGGCAGGAAACCCTGGCTTCCCTCGACTTGTGCAGGTGACCTCAGGGGGCTTCTCATGGTGGCTCTGAGAAGTCAGGGAAACTGGAGGTGGGAGGGCTAA
>NW_011385559.1:0-842 GCF_000754665.1 Bison bison bison
TTTCATGCATCAAACATGGACTGGTCATCTATTTCACATATGGTATATACATGTTTCAGTGTTGTTCTTCCAAATCATACCACCCTCGCCTTCTCCCACAGAGTCCAAAAGTCTGTTCTTTACCCTGTGTCTCTTTTGCTGTCTTGCATATAGGATCATTGTTGCCATCTTTCTAAACTCCATATATATGCATTAATACACTGTATTAGTGTTTTTCTTTCTGACTAACTTCACTCTGTATAATAGGTTCTAGTTTCATCCACCTCATTAGAACTGATTCAAATGCATTCTTTTTGTATCTGAGTAATATTCCATTCTGTATATGTACCACAGCTTTCTTATCCATTCATCTGCCAATGGACATCTAGGTTGCTTCCATGTCCTAGCTATTGTAAACAGTGCTGTAATGAACAATGGGGTACATGTATCTCTTTAAAATTCTGGTTTTCTTGGCATGTATGCCCAGCAGTGGGATTTCTGGGTGTTATGGCGGTTCTGTTTCCAGGTTTTGAAGGAATCTTCACACTGTTCTCCATAGTAGCTGTACTAGTTAGTATTCCTACCAACAGTGTAAAGGGTTTCCTTTTCTCCACACCTTCTCCAGCATTTATTGTTTGTAAACTTTTTGATGAGAGCCATTCTGATCAGCATGAGATGGTACCTCATTGTGGTTTCCATTTGTACTTCTCTGATAATGAGTGAGGTTGAGCATCTTTTCATGTGTTTGTTAGCCATCTGTATGTCTTCTTTGAAGAAATGTCTGTTTAGTTCTTTGGCCCTATTTTTTGATTGGGTTGTTTATTTTTCTGGTTATTGTAGTTTCATGAGCTGCTTGTAACTAG
>NW_011385560.1:0-567 GCF_000754665.1 Bison bison bison
CATAAGATAAGGTGGACGTTATAACATTACAAAGGAGCAAACATTATATTGAGGATTTAAACAAGATGAGAGCATACATTTGTTCACAACACCACCACAAAGGAGCAAACATATTGAGGATTTAAACAAGATGAAACAGGAGCAGCTGTAGGCATCGGCTCGGCGGAGCAGTGTCCGCAGCATCAGGAGGCAGAACGCGAACGGCAGGCTGTGGGCCGCGGCATCTACGGCGGGCGGAGGGGCGGGGTTCGCGGACTCGGGCTAGCCGCCGCCGCTTGGGCTCCGGGCGTTTTCCTATCGCCGGCGGGAGCGCGCTGGTCTGGACTGCATTCCGCGGGCGCGCTTTCCTCTCTGGCCCTCACTCGCCGCACAGACTTCCTTGCTCTAGGTCGCGGGATGCAGCAAGGAGGGTGCGGGGCGCCGCTGGCGGCGCGGAGGAGAGAGCTGGCTGGGGGAGGGGGAGCGAGCGAGTGCACGCGCCGCGAACCTGGTCTTTGGGGAATGTGACATGACGAATTTTTCTGAGATCCAAATCGGAGAATCTGCATTCTGTAAAAATATATAAGC
>NW_011385561.1:0-599 GCF_000754665.1 Bison bison bison
GAAAAGTGAAAGTGAAGTCGCTCAGTCATGTCCGACTCTTAGCGACCGCATGGACTGTAGCCTACCAGGCTCCTCCTTCCATGGGATTCTCCAGGCAAGAGTACTGGAGTGGGTTGCCATTGCCTCCTCCTACTGTGTTTGAGGTCTCCTTTTTTCAGGCTTTAGGGTTGTATTCCTTTTTCCTTTTGGTTTCTGCCCTCAATGGGTAAGGTTGGTTCAGTGGTTTGTGTAGGCTTCATGTTGGTAGTGACTTGTGCCTGCATTTTGATGGGAGTAAGTGTAGTTTTTTTTTTCCCTTCTGTGGTGGACAGGGCTGTGTGAAGTGGTATGTTTGGGGGTGTTGGTGAGAATCCTGTCTGCTGATGATTGGGTTCATGTTTTTGTCCTGCTTGTTGTTTGGGTGAGACATCCTGCACTAGGTGCTGCCAGCAATTGGGTGATGCTGAGTCTTATATACGGGTGGAGGCTTTTGTGGGAGTTCTCACTAATTAATACTTCCTGGGGTTAGGAGTCTCTGGCAGTCTAGGGTCCTGGATTCAGTGCTCCCAATCCAAAAGCTCAGGCTTGATCTCTGGCTGGAGAATTGAGATTCCACATGT
>NW_011385562.1:0-540 GCF_000754665.1 Bison bison bison
TCCCTTTAACTTCCAGCTGAGTCTCCATCTGGAGCGCGGAACCCACCACGCTTACTAATTATGCCTGAGCTGCTAAGACCCACTCGAGAAGGTGTCTAGGGTGAGGCACCTTTCGCTATTCGAGAGGGTGCCTGCGCCTACGTAAGTGGTGCAAACTTCTTGTCTTGAAGTTTGATTGGTCTTCCGCGTAAACCAAGCTACTCAGTCTCTTTTCTCCACCGAATTTTCCTACTGAGCTCTCCTCATACTATTCTTCTTGACATCTCTGATTAGCATATAAATAGTCGCCTAGGCCATCTCTCCTTCGAATACCCTGGATCAGTTGGGGCTGGTCCCCGGCAGGTGGCGACCGAACGAGGGACCTCAGGAGGCAACACTCAAAGAGCTGAGCAGACACGAACCACGCAATCAGCAGGACAATAAGCATGGAGCTCGAGCAGTGACGAATCATGCTGCTCAACTGGCAATAATCAAAGCAGGTGACCAGGCAGGAATCACGCAGCTCAGCTGGCAATTGTCAAGCAGATGAGCCGACAGGAA
>NW_011385563.1:0-688 GCF_000754665.1 Bison bison bison
ATGTTCATCGCAGCACAGTTTCTAATAGCCAGGACATGGAAGCAACATAGATGTCCACCAGCAGATGAATGGATAAGAAAGCTGTGGTACATATACACAATGGAGTATTACTCAGCCATTAAAAAAAATGCATTTGAATCAGTTCTAATGAGGTGAATGAAAGTGGAGCCTATTATGCAGAATGAAGTAAGCCAGAAAGAAAAACACCAATACAGTATACTAACACATATATATGGAATTTGGAAAGATGGTAATGACAACACTGTATGTGAGATAGCTAAAGAGACACAGATGTATAGAACAGTCTTTTGGACCCTGTGGGAGAGGGAGCAGAGGATGATTTGAGAGAATGGCATTAAAACATGTATAATATCATATTAGAAATGAATCGCCAGTCCATGTTCCATGCAGGATACAGGAAGCTTGGAGCTGGTGCACTGGGATGACCCAGAAGGATGGTATAGGGAAGGAGGTAGGAGGGGGTTCAGGATGGGGAAAACGTGTATACCTGTGGCGGATGCACGTTGATGTATGGTGAACCACTACAATAGTGTAAAGTAAAAAACAATAAGAATAAAATAAATAAATACAGAAATACAGAAATGAAAACAAACAACAAAAATTTCTAACTCTTTTGTGTGGATGAAAAATGTCAAACAGCACACCGTATCTGGAAGAAAATACCAAC
>NW_011385564.1:0-810 GCF_000754665.1 Bison bison bison
ATTGGAGTCTGAAATCAGAGGAACCCTGAGGTTCCTGCCTCAATTGGAGATGAGGCCCTCTTCCAATGCACCAAACCCAGTGGAGTGCCGAGAGGCCCCTCCCACCTCCATTTTCCCTGACTTCTCAGAGCCACCATGAGAAGCCCCCTGAGGTCACCTGCACAAGTTGAGGGAACCCAGGGTGTCCTGCCTCAACCCGAGAAAGACCTCGATATAACAGGAACAAAACGAAAAATTAAATGTGATATGAGCTTTTAGAGAAACTATGAACACTAATTACACTCTAAAATATCCGCCTATGAGAGTCTTGATTGAAGGCAGAGGAGAAGGGGACGACAGAGCATAAGATGGTTGGATGGCATCACTGATTCGATGGACATGAGTTTGACCAAGCCCCTGGAGTTGGTGATGCACACGGAAGCCCAGCGACCTGCAGGCCACGGGGTCCCAAAGAGTCAGACACCACTGAGCAACTGAACGGAACTGAACTTACAATCGTTTCTCCAGGTGTTTTGTTTACCCGAGTTTCTATCCTGTGCTAAACTAAGTGACGACAGTGTACTGAAGAGCTGGGTTATTTCCAAATAAATTAAAGTTCTGAAACATTCAGGGCTTGAAAGGACCTCCCTTTTACACAGAAACAAAAGAGATTTTTGACTATCCAATAATAGTGTCTGGCACCATCCTGACATGTGAAACGTAAGAAAGCAATTTTTTTTGTTGGTTTGGTTCTGACCTTGGGTGTGTGTGTGTGTGCGTGTGTGCGTGTGTGTGTGCGCGTGGCGGGGGGAGGCGGGGGGGTGGGGGCGC
>NW_011385565.1:0-770 GCF_000754665.1 Bison bison bison
TCAGGCACGTGAAGAGTGCATGATCAGTCATGTGATCAGTGTATGATAGCCATGTTATCAGCGCATGATCAGCCACGTGATCAGTGCATGATCAGCCACGTGATCACTGTATGATCAGCCACGTGATCAGTGCATGATAGCCACGTGTACCAGTGCATGATAGCCACGTGATCACTGCATGATCAGTCATCTGATCAGTGCGTGATCAGTCCCGTGAACAGTGTATGATCATCCACATAATCAGTGCATGATTGCCATGTGATCAGTGCATGATCAACCCTTTATCAGTGATTGATCAGCCACATGATCAGTGCATGTTCAGTCACGTGATCAGTGTATGATCATCCACATGATAAGTGCATGCACAGGTCATGTGAAAGTGAATGATAGATACGTGACCAGTGCATGATCAGTCACGTGATCAGTGTATGATCATCCACGAGAACAGTGCCTGCTGAATCACGTGACCAGGGCCTACTGAGCCTCGTGATTCCTGTCTGCTGTGCTGCCTGACAATTGCCAGCTTAGCCGTCTGATTCCTGCCTGTTCACCTGCTTGATTATTCCCAGCTGAGAAGCATGATTCATCACAGCTGAGGTCCATGATTATTGCCTGCTGATTGCGTGATTTGTGCCTGCTCAGCCCTTTGGTTATTGCCTCCTGAGGCACATCATCTGTGCATGATAGCCATGTGATCAGTTCATGATCAGTCACATGATCAGCACCATTCAGACAGGAGATCACTGAATGCTAAGTCACGTGATCAGTTC
>NW_011385566.1:0-816 GCF_000754665.1 Bison bison bison
CACTCTCTCTGTCAAAGAGTTAACTTAGAGCTACAATTCTAAAGTTCCTTGTCATTCTCCCTGAACTTCCAGCCGAGTCTCCATCTGGAGCCGGAACCACCACGCTTACTAATTATGCCTGGGCTGCTAAGACCCACTCGAGAAGGTGTCTAGGGTGAGGCACCTTCCGCTCTTCGAGAGGGCGCCTGTGGCCTACGTAAGTGGTGCAAACTTCTTGTCTTGAAGTTTTGTTGGTCTCCCGCGTAAACCAAGCTACTCAGTCTCTTTTCTCCACCGAATTTTCCTACTGAGCTATCCTCATACAATTATTCTTGATATCTCTGATGAGCATATAAACAGTCGCCTAGGCCATCTCTCCTTCGAATACCCTGGATCAGCTGGGGCTGGTCCCCGGCAGGTGGCGCCCGAACAGGGACCTCAGGAGGCAATACTCAAAGAGCTGAGCAGACACGAACCACGCAATCAGCAGCCTATAAGCATGGAGCTGAGCAGTGACGAATCATGCTGCTCAACTGGCAATAATCAAGCAGGTACCAGGCAGGAATCACGCAGCTCAGCTGGCAATTGTCAAGCAGATGAGCCGACAGGAATCACGCAGCTCAGCAGGCCCTGATCACGTGACTCTGCAGGCACTGATCACGCGGCTGATCAAGTACAGATCACGTGACTGAGCATGCACTGATCAGGTGACTGCGCATGCACTGATGACGTGGCTGATCGGGCACTGATCATGTGGCTCATCATCCACTGATCACGTGTTTATCAGGCAGTGATCAGTGACTAGACAGGCGCTGATCAGTGGGACTGTGCACGCAC
>NW_011385567.1:0-804 GCF_000754665.1 Bison bison bison
CTGAATTCCCCGTCGTAACTCGAGAATCCTGCCGCAACTCGAGAAAATCCACGTGGTTCCCCCGTCATCGCAAGATGAAGCCCTTTCCCGCTACAGTGTCTCAGGAGAAGTCCCACGTTAGGTATTGGACGTCGAAACGGTACTTGGCACCCTTGATGCGACCCACAAAGTTCCCCGACATCCCGGTCTCCCTCGAGAGGAACACCGAGGTTTTCCGGCACCACTTCCTCTGAGCCCCTTCTACCCTCCTGATCTGGACAGGAGGGTCGACTCCCCTGCTTTGTCTGGAAGGGGTTGCCGACCTTCCGGTCACACCTCAGGATGAGGCCGGTCTCACGACGACATTCCAGACGTGGCCTCGTGGGTGGTTCCACATTCCGAAGGACCCCGATTTCCCGGTCCCCTCTTGATAAGAACCCGATGCCCGGACAACTTTTCGAACTCCACCCTGTGAATGAAGTCAACACGAAGGGGCAGTGACTCGCCCGTGCATCGTGGGGAAAAGACCCCCAGGTTCCAAATACCGCTCGACAAGTGTCCTGTCTCCCCGGGAACACCTCGAGAGGCAAGCGGAGTTCCATGCCTCAACCCAAGATGAGGCCTGACTCTCCTGTCCCAAGTCTGCAGGGACCTTGTGATCAGAGTCTGAAGTCAGAGGAACCCTGAGGTTCCTGCCTCAACTGGAGATGAGGCCCTCTTCCAATGCACCAAACCCAGTGGAGTGCCGAGAGGCCCCTCCCACCTCCAGTTTCCCTGACTTCTCAGAGCCACCATGAGAAGCCCCCTGAAGTCACCTGCACAAGT